>NC_137003.1:51582499-51617499 GCF_032717465.1 Coenobita brevimanus
GTCGGATTCGTGAAAAATTTGTTTGCCCCTTATCCCTGTCGACCTAGCAGTATAGCTGGGATCTGGATATATCATCGACTGTTGCCAGTAGTATTCTAGGGAAAGGTTAGAAGTTGATGATGCCGTCTGCCAAAATAACCTTCATCTCATTGATACGTAAGTTCGATCATACTGTATAAAATCATCTGAACTTAGCAGGAATTCTAGAATGACGCCATCATACTGAAAAGCATGTAACACATTAACTTGCTCTCTCCCGCCACAACCACCGCCACCACTCGGCCTAACAGCGCACAGGCAGCTCTCATTATAAGTCAGGGGGCTGGTCCAGAACATTACAGCCTTTTTCCATTGAAATGGTGCTTTAATTTGGGGAGAAACTGTCAGATCAGCTTTATAGGCAGCAATGAAACTATAACGGGCAATGTTTCTCTGATTAACGGTGGACTTATTGTAAAAAATAGAAGGGATGTGTTTCCGAGTACCACAACTTTTCCACTCAGTTAGTTGGACAAACTAGGGGAAACTGTCATGTCAGCTTTGTAGGTACTCGGGGAATTATAACAGGCAATCCTTCCGTAATTAACTGTGAAATTCACGGAGAAAACAAATGGGACATGGATTGCATAATCTTATCTTTTTCCATTCATCTGGCACGGTAAACTGGAAGGAAACTGTTAGGTCAGCATCATGGGTAGTAAGAGAAGTATAACAGGTAGTCTTTCTGTAATTTGCTGCGGACATCCTGACAAAAGAAAACATATAAAAGGGACAGGGAAAGAGGAAGTAAAGTGTAAGGCCTCCCTTCCATCAGAGGGCAGGAATGGTTTTTATGAAAGATCTTAACCAACTTCAGGATAAACAACTTTGCATTTAACTTGCATATTTTCAGAAGCTGTTTTGTTTGGTTATATGTTTCACTTTGTTTATTCACACTGGTTTTGACATGAAGTATTTGGCAGCAAGATGAATGAGTAAAGGTAATAGTAAAAACATGCAGTCTTATACAGTCTGAGCTCAAGAAAATAAACATAGACCTAGACCCCTAACAAACTATCACTCAGCCAAATTCCCAGAGACTGGTTGAGTGTATTTTGGTGCTTGGTAGCTGTGTGAGTGGAAATAAAGGCATAAACAGAACACCTATACATAATTTAAAGCTAAAATGTGTTTGTAAATACGGAACCTATCCCCTAACCAACAACCACTCAACTAAATTCCCAAAGGTCCCTTGAGTGTGTATGGGTGTGCGTGGCCTTGCCCCCATAACTACGTGAGCCAGAGTATCAAGTGGCCAATAAAGGCGTTATATAGGTTGCCAGCTGGGTGTAGGGCGAGGCGGCGGCCATGAATGATTGAAGGACGCCCTCACGTATTCATTGGTGGATTAGAGGGAAGCTTGGGCACCCGGGGTGGTGGGAGAATGTGTTCTGTTTGTGTGGGTTTGTGTCTGTGTTTGTGTGTGGGTCTTTGTGAGTGTGTGTGTTTGATGCTGTGTGTGTGTATGTGAATGTTTGTGTCTATCACTGTGTGTGTGTGCGTGTGTGTGTGTGTGTGTGTGTGTGTGTGTGTGTGTGTGTGTGTGTGTGTGTGTGTGTGTGTGTGTCAGCGAATGATATTACTGTATTATTATGTGGTTTGTTGTGGTGTTTGTCTCGGTTTTAGTGTGTGATTCTGTGTTTTACTGTGTCATTCACTGTGTTGATTGTGTGTTTGTCTTTGTGGTTTAGGTCTGTCTTTTTTCCTTTTTCTTTGACTTAATGCATGATGCCAGTGTTTTACTTCTAGAATTATTGTGTTGGTGAGGTGTGTGCGTATATGTATGAGTTTCTTTCTTTCTTTGTGAGCTTTCTGTTAAATGCACCATGTCAGTGTCTAGGGGCCTGGTATGAGTCTGTGTCTTACGTCTAGTGTGAATGATCTGCGCGTGCTATTACTTCGTCTCTGTGTCTTTGTCATAATCTGTTACTAATTGCGTTTGTCTCTGTATGCCGTTTCTTTAGTGAACGATTCGGTGGGTTATAAATCTGGTTTGTGTGTATTGTGTGTTGTATTACCAGTGCGTGGCTGTATGTTTTGGTGTTTGAGTGTTATGAGTGTTCTGATGTCAAAGTCTGTGTTGCTGTGTGTACCTCTTAAGTATTGTTACTGTTGAACTAGGCTGTGAATCTTAAGGAGAAAGAGAGAGAGAGAGAAAAACACACACACACACACACACACACACACACACACACACACACACACACACACACACACACACACACACACACACACACACACAAGCCCGACCAGAGATGAAGAAATGGGTGCACCAAACTGTTACTACACACATATTTAATCCTTTCATCTGATGCCAGGCTGCAGAGGTCAGAGGTCATGCAATGGAGGTGGAAATGTGCAGACTTATCGTTGCGTGGCAGCTGCGACTGAAGCGAGATAAAATTAGAACAAGGTCTCTCTCTCTCTCTCTCTCTCTCTCTCTCTCTCTCTCTCTCTCTCTCTCTCTCTCTCTCTCTCTCTCTCTCTCTGTCAGGTGGTTCACTTTGCTAACCACCTACACTTGAGGTTTAAATGAGTGTTTAAAATGTTTAAGTTACCCTTTTCGGTTTTTCTTACAATTTTGGGTATATCCTTCATGGAGAACCAAATAGCATGACTAGCCATTTGTTTAATTCTACAGCTGATACACATTAAGGGTAAGAGTCTCTATGATTTGTTGCACAACTTTATGTGTAATAAATGGTAGATTACTTTGAGTCTTACGAATCACAGTATATCTTCTTCATACGGATATATTAAAAGCTCCCAGTGCGTTATAATGGCAAAACCATTTTAGATAAATTACTGTGGGACCTCAATATAGGTGATCAGTAGAGCCACCAGGAGTATGGGTCACAAACTCAAGGCCCTGGTGTACGGTACTTACTTTTAATTATTGAAGGGCATATACACCATGGATCTTAGTCCTTATGAGCTGTAGGTAGGTTCCCTGTGTAAAGAGTTAATTACAGTTATTGTTTATCAGTTTCTGAAAGAAATAGATGATTTGTATTCTAAATGCTTGGTACCCTCCATGCCAAGTGGTCAGCACCACTGACCAGCCTCAAAATCTTTTATAATTTGTAGAAAAAAAAAAAAAATGGCATGTACGTATTCATCATCTTCAAAATGATAGATTATAATATAAAAAGATGGAAATTATTTTTAGGCCTGTGAGCCATGTTCAAAAAGTTAAACAGTTAATAGCTAGGTTTTGGTACTTGTAGGGGGCCAGGCAGCAAGTATTCTTAAATTTTATCTGACAGTACTAACACCACAAGATTTTTTTTGTCATGGTAGAGAGATGTTTCTTTTGCTTCTCCTGAAAGGGTTAATCAGTATTCAGTTACTCCCATAGTTGGTTTAGTTTCTGGCAGTCAAGATGCAGTCTTTTTTTTTTTTTTTTTCTGAATGGAATAGTACAGGTAAATGGATTAAAATAAGCTAAACGTTAGATTCTTTCGGTTTAAGAGACTGTCTTGCAACTTTTCCAAAGCAATTTATTTAGCACTGTTTCATGTTTCTTTTATGTTACGTCTTTTATAAATATCAACACAGATCACATAAACAAGATAAAAGAAAATGTTAGCATTTCTGTTTCTGAGGTTCACTCAGCATTATAAAATTTTCTGGTGATGGCAACAATAGAATCTAAAGTTATCTTGAGTATGTGAGGGACAATGGTGTCAATATTAGCACACAGATTCTTTTGACTCACTCTTACCTGAAACAGTCCTGCCATAGTTTTAGCAGGAATCCTAGAATTATCCTGACAATGAAAGAGTTAAGGTGCCATATGCAGAGATACACTGGTAGCGAAGAGGTTTGGGGAAGCATCTTTATTCCTCGATTCTGGCTTCTGTGAAGACGATTTCATGCAGCCCAAGAGAGATCTCATGTGGTGTTAGGATTTGTGAAACCTACATGTAGCCATTCCAACTCGACTAATCTGTCCTAAGATGAATGATAAGGTTTGGTGATAACATGAACCAATCGAAAAATCTGTCCTCGGGCTGAAGCTGCTGGAGAAGGGGAATACTGTGCTGAGAATAATGCTGAATTTAAGGCTTGCGAGGCCAGAAGTTGAGACGGAAGGTAAATGGAAGGTAAAACAAATGGTCTTGTCAGTGGTGAGTGAGTTCCAGGCGGGAGCAATCTTACCTCACTCCTTCTGAACCCTCCCTTACCTCCACCCCCTAATCTCCCACCACTCCCACCCCCCTCCCATGTACACCTTCAACCTTCACCCCAACCCATTATCATTCTTCCTTCCACAAACCTTCCACAAACATCTCAAATCCTCATCCTCCCATACTACCTCCCTTCCTTATTACCCCCCCCCACCCAACCACCTCATATACACCTTCGTCTCTGCTCTTGTCCTTCCTCTCATCCTCCCATCCCTTCTCCTCCTCCTCACCGTCCAAATCCCTCCCATCCTTCCCCTGATTTCCCAAGCCCCTCTTCTCCTTCCCTTTACATTTCCATATTTTCCCATCCCGTCTTCTTCCCCATACCTTTCCATTCCCTGCTATCCTTCCCCTCTCTTTTTGCACATAATTCTCTCTCTCTCTCTCTCTCTCTCTCTCTCTCTCTCTCTCTCTCTCTCTCTCTCTCTCTCTCTCTCTCTCTCTCTCTCTCTCTCTCTCTCTCTCTCTCTCTCTCTCTCTCTCTCTCTCTCTCTCTCTCTCTCTCTCTCTCACCTTCCCGCTGCTCCTTCCATCCGTCACTGTCTGGCCCCGTCCTGTGTAGTTTTCAACCTGTCTGTCTGCCCGTCTCTTGTTTGGATTACAGTCCGCCTCCCTCCCTAATTGTATACCTGTTGTTTTTTCTTCTCTAACAGCCGCATTTATTTTGTCTGTTACGCCTACCTAGATCTTCTGCTTTAAGGTTTGACAGTAGTGGTTCCCAGATTGTCGTGTTGTGGCCCGCTGGACAAAATAAGAAAATGTCCGTGGCCACATCTGCATCGTAATTTGAAGACGCAAAGAAATTTCGTTCTCATGACCGTGTTTGATGTAGAATTTTATTTATTTATTTTTTTTTTTGTAATTAACCGTAGGAATGTTTTGCACGCACGCCAACGAATACTCTAAAATTGATATGAAATTTTAGTGTTATTGATGAAAATGCGGTTTTGCTGACACCTGGGTTATCACTGGTTAAGAAAGAGTAAGGGTGCAGACGAGATCATACTTTACATGGAACTGATCACACTTTTAGTTCGATGCGTACGCAGCTTGCAAAACCATGCTTTATGGTGATAGGTAAACGAGAGTAACAGAAATACACACAGATTCTGTATGTTCGTAAAACAATAGCGTTCCATTCTCATTACGGACTCCGCCAGTCTTCTTTCTCCAAATGTTTCTGACAAATGAATCACTGCAATTTTCTAGAAATTTATCCTGCATGGTTTACAAGGATATTCTGGAGGAGGTGTTTGACAAAGAACAAAGGGGGGGGGAGATTTCTCAGATCTTGCCTTAAGAAAGTAATTATAAAGTTCTCGCACCCTGGAGTCCAGATACATAAGATTGCCCCATGGCTTCCCTGAGTAATATATCATGGACCCTGGTTTGGGAACCAATATTTTGCAGAATATGTCAAGGATTCTAAGACAGTACTAAGGAAAGCAAACAGCCAAAGACCTATTGGTTCTTTCGAGGTTGTTTATCATAGGATAATAACTAACGAACTAGTATATCAGAACTATCCACAGAAAAAGAGTGCAGAAGCTGATGTTATAAATGAAATTCTCACTATCAGGAAATCCTTCATCCTCTATTTACCGGTGTCATTTTTTCCATGGCTGGAATTACACGATTAAAATATACATAGGAGAACTCAAGCTCTCTTAAGAGTGCCATCTGGATGTTATTACATCTAAAAAATTTTGCTGTAACAACAGAAAATCATAAATGCATGCAAATGATCATGCAAAGCAGCATCGATGATGCTATATTGCTGTGTATAATTACCTAGATCTTTTCCATCAAATTCTTCCACGTTCTGCCGTTCTTCCTTCCATTCCTCCTTTTCAGATCTCTTCCTCTCTTCCCCCTACTCCTCCTCCTTCCCCCCTCCATGCTCTTCCTTCTTTCTTGCTTCCCGTTTTCCCTGATTTCCATCCCTCCTTTCCCATTTCCCTCATATTCTCCCATCTACCTTCCCTTCCTCTCCACCATCTTCCGCTGCGCCGATCCAGCCGTTTCTCTGCATAGTAAGGGCACATTCTCTAAAACACACTTGCTTTCACCGCTGACGCATGCACAGGACGTATACAAAGCCATAAGTCAGCTTTTTATCATCATCATTAGCCAGTGTTTGTCCACTGGAGAAGATGGACTTCTTCCAACTCTGTCCATTCTCGTCCTTTAAATCTGGCATTGTAACTTTTGGTATTATGCCTAATCTCTCCTCATTCCATTAGATAGTATGCGTAGTTGCCTACCCTCCATGTGGTATTATGCCAACCCTCTGCCTCTTACTTCGTCTGGCATATGTTTACCCTCTTCTTCTCAATCCATCTGGTATTATGACTACCCTCTTCCTCTTACTCCAGCTGGTAGTATGCCTACCCCTTTTCTGGCATTATTCCTTCCCTCTTCTCATTCCATTTATCTTTATGCCTCCCCTCTTCTTCCCACTCCGTTTGGCATTATTCCAACTCTTCATCTGTTATAAACTGCCCTTTTCATCTCTACCTGAAATGACAATCTACCTCTCTTCCTGTTAATCTATCTGGTATATATATTTATTTTTTTCTCTTATTTAGTAGAGAAAGAATCTAAGGCTGAAAGCTTGCGCAACACATCCCAACAATTAAACACCAACACAAGAAACCCACATATTTGATCCGATGAAGATGCATTGACACATCGTTTTCAAAAGACTGGAAGTCATACGTAGTGGGCAAGACAGACTCGAGTCATCTCTCTCATCACATCTCTCCCTCCACATCTTCCTCCGTCTCCCCTCCCGTCTCTCCCTCCGTCACTCTCTCCACCTCTCACTCCATCTCTGGGCACTCACTCCTGTTACTGTAGCCGTCAGTCCACCTGTCTATAAATCCATCCGACCTATCTCACCTGTCGTAATCTATCTCTGTGCACACTTTTGCCTTCACCCTTCAGCACGGTGGCACCATTATAAAGCCAGCACTACGACGTTGATTTGTTTTCCATTCTTATTACTTCAAGACTGTCATAATTTTCAGCCTGAGGGTGAACTGGTCACACTAGAATCACATTATTATTATTAATATTATTATTATGATGATGATGATGACGATGATGATGATAATGATGATGATGATGATGATGATGATGATGATGATTATTAATATTATTATTATTATTATTATTATTATATTTATTATTATTATGATTATGAATATTATTATTATTATTATTAATCCCAACCGTACATTATGATCCCCATCCATTACACCTCCTCCCCATACCTGCCTGTCAATACACCTATCCCCTGTCCCAAGCCTGTCTCATCCGCCAGTACTCAAACACCTGCTTATCCACTAATACTCAGACATCCGCACATCCGCCAATACTCAAACATCCACTCATCCGCCAAGATTCAAACATCCGCTTGTCTGCCAAGACTCAAACATCCACTCATCCACCAAGACTCAAACATCTGCTGATCCGTCAGTACTCAAACATCCTCTCATCCGCCACCCTCTGTCTGCGCGAATACCTGCCTAATTATATGCCCCAGTATAGGCTACCTCACATTCCGACTGTCTCATCTTGCACACGTATTCCGCTCATTATGGGTAACACCGCCTTCAGCATTATTACCGTCATCTGTACCATCATCATCGATACTCACCACCACCACCATCACCATCATCATCATTACTATGCTGATTTACTGCGGAATAAAGGTCTCGCATAAGTCATTCCACTCCGATATACTGTTTTTTAGTCAGTTCCATCCAAGTCCGCCTTATTCACGTATTCCTCCATTCCCCGTCCCATTTAGTTCTCTGCCTCTTCTACTTCATGTCCAGGCTACCATTGTTATCCATATTGCTCGTTAATGGATTAAATTGGTCCAATTACATGCCAGTTTGCTAATTTCCGGACAGTGTTAGAATTACTCTCCGTGTATTAGGAGACGAGAGGTGTGGCAGTGCAAAGGGTGGCTGTGAAGTGAGTTCTTGTTTACTGAAAATACAGCGAAACCGTAAAATGGAATAAACGGGAAAGAATTGTTCTTTGTGGTCAGATATCAGTAAATGCCGCTCGTGTCAGGCCAACCCATTCAACCCAATGTGATTTAGTTCAAATAATTTTAGTCAACGTTAACTTAACACATTTCTGCTGTATGTTATCTTGGTCAGTCTAAATTTAAGCCACGGTGATATGAAACCAATATCTTCTTCATTGCTGTGGCGTTTTGTTCATTTCATTCATGCTACTTGCTGACGATTTCATTCTGATTAGGTGTAATTCTTCGAACTGTGATATTCAGATATAACTTTCACTGCTCCCTTGACTACAGGAGTCACTCCCATAGAGAATAAAATCGGTAGGTTGCAGCAAGAGTAAACTACGATAACAGGTAACTAATTCAAGGAGGTAAAAGTCTGAAGTTAATCAGTAGTAAATAATGGTCGAACATCATTTTTATCCCGTTTTCAGTGATTAAGGCCAGTGATAAATACATGTGACTGAAATTTTCAGTTTATTCAGTATTCGAGCGTCAGGACGATCGCTGATATGAACGTCGGCTATGCAGGATCTGGAAGACAAGAACCAATATCACCTCTTCCTTACGAAGTTCTAGTTTTATTTTTCACATATGATTCCATTCGGAATTTGGGAGGTGCGTGGTGTGCAAGTTGATGAGGGTAAGTAAATGTCAGGGAACCGATGTGGTTGGATTGATTTTATACGGAGGAACATATGATAACGTACTGGCATCCTGGGGCCCCTTGACATTCTGATTCACTTTAGTTGGTTTCTGTGACCCGTGTCTGTAAAGAAATAAGATAAGCGTGCACACACACACACACACACACACACACACACACACACACACACACACACACACACACACACACACACACACACACACACACACACACACACACACACACACACACACACACCGAACTCCCTCTGCCATTCAGTTACCCTCTGCAATTGTTCCCGGAGCTACTTTTTGTCACACTCTCTTCATACCCAGTACTGTGCTTGGCTGTACAGTACCTCAAAAAAGTATCAGAACAACTATGTGGGAAACAAACTGAAAAACCAACGATGTGATCTGAAACACGCCTGAGGTGAATGTATGATTTCAAAACTATCTTCCCCTAAGTACGAATACTTTCTTGAGGCACTGTACATCGTTTGCCTCGTTACTCTGTCTTTTGTAGAGTTTTTGTACTGGACTTATTATTCAAGCCCATTGTTACTTTCCTGAACCAGGTCTTTATGTGTGTGTGTGTGTGTGTGTTTGTATGTGTGTGTGTGTGTGTGTGTGTGTGTGTGTACTTTGTTTCTAGCTTTGACGTCTCTTCGTTACTTTCTAACTCTTGCCCTTATGTAACTTCCTCGTCGTTACTTTGCTCCGTTGCACGTCTTGGTCGTAGCCGTTACAGTCCAAGCCCAGTTGTTACTTTTCTAATCTCGTCGTTACTTTATGTGTTCCGGTATTAGCTTTAGTACTCCTTCGTTACTGTCACAGCGAACCCGTCTATTTTTTCAACCACTTCACTACGATGATGTAATTTCGATTGTATTTACAAGCCGATTTTACCAAGATGAAGAGATATTTTGCGAACCAGAGGGGTTGGTTATAACCTTCATTAACTCATCTCTTCTAAGGTGGCATTTTTTTCTGCATAAAATCGTCTGGTAACAATAAGAATCTAGGTTATGTCCTCTGAGTGAAGAGGCTAATCTATGTGTTTCGTTGTTAGCTTTGAACCTCAGCGTCACTGCTTAAGCTAACTTGTCATTTTTGTATCCTCGTTGATGTTTGCGTCTCTTT
Source organism: Coenobita brevimanus (assembly GCF_032717465.1). Lineage (NCBI taxonomy): Eukaryota > Metazoa > Arthropoda > Malacostraca > Decapoda > Coenobitidae > Coenobita > Coenobita brevimanus. The sequence goes on from NC_137003.1 coordinate 51,592,559, forward strand.
CTGAGGTTTGAGCTTGTACGAGTATTCTCGTCGGTTTAGGAAGCTCCCTGTCACCTTTTTAAAAGCGATATATTTTGCTTTTTACACCTTACTGACATCTGCATTACATAGATCCTTCCAGTATCGTCATACTCTGCATAAATAACGTGCAGAAGGATTTTAACCGGCCATATCCAAAAATCAATCGCTTAGGAAGAAGTCTTTTTCAGCTTCCTTAACCGACGAGAATATGGGCATCGGTCCCTTGTCGTTATCATTTAAGCCGAGCTGGTATTCATTTGTCTCGTTTCTTTCTGCGGCTCATTGTTTGCTTTAGTGCCTGGCTGCTACCATCTAAGTCTAATCATTACTTTTTTAACCGCTTCATTATGATGACATTTTCAATTTTATTCTTGATATCACCAGTCGTTTTTACGACGTATATCATGGATTATTTTTAATTTAGAGGCTATACATACCCTATACTGCGTCTTTCTTCTTTTAATCTGAATTGAATTGTCTGGTAGTAACATGGACCGGATCCCCTTACTTCGACCCTCCCAGCGAATCTAATCACAAAGTGTGAACTCCATGTGTGCACTTGATCACAAAAGTATCGGTACACAGGGGATGCGATGCTTACCGAAAAGGTTCAAACAACTGCTGACATTACCAGCGTCTCACTGTGCATCATCAGTGTCTGTCTATATAAACATTACATTTGCTATATGTTTGCAAGAGGATAATGCTAGCTGGCGATATATAATACCTCCCGACATCAGGGCTGCCAGCGTGTGGTAGGTCGGATATTAATATTTCAGTGACCTTCGTTTTGTGGTCCCAAATGTTTCACACATGTTGTGCACCGATACTTTTGTGACCCAGTGTACCAGATACTAACAGTTATTTCCCCCAAGTAAATCTGATTCTCCGCACCTCGAACCTCTAAGTTAGCACGATCCACCCAGTTCGAACCCCCAAGTGAACCCGATCTCTCCCATTCGCAGCCCCGAGAGTCCAGTTCGACCACGGGAGCCTGGGAACCAATGTAGCAAGTGCGAGGACGACGAGGCTCAGATGTGGTGGGTTCACTGTGCCGGAATAACCTCGACCCCTCGTGCTCCAATCCTCTGCTTCGCCTCAACACACCACACCTGAGGTAGCTTAGCTGGCTTTCTACATTTTTACGCTTTTTTCGGTGAGATTTTAATCGTTTTTCAGTTTCTGTATGCATTGTGTTTGGGTGTTTTTGTATGTGTGTTTCTATTTGTACCGTATTTTTTTTTTTTCAAATGAACGGTTTTCCCTGCGCGCGCACGTGTGTGTGTGTGTGTGTGTGTGTGTGTGTGTGTGTGTGATTTGATATCACAGATTAATAGTTGTCTCTATTTACCGTCATACGGTTTTGTGGCATTTATACAAACTAAAGCTCAATAGGTATCTGAGTTTTTACTTTTTTTTTTTCAATGAAACCTATAACTGTTATTTATTCCGGGACTAAAGACCAGTCGTTTTCTAGCATCTTTTTTTTTTTTTTTTCGTATCCACCACCAGGATTTTTTTTTTTTTTTATTAGTTGTATGTTTTGGAGAGGACCGTGGTATATTTTCTTATGAGTAAGTTATCGGTTTGTATATTATCAAGTGTTGTTCTCTGTTACATTTCGTGGAGCATTTTCTATCAGGGTTTTTACAGTCTCAGAGATGATGACAGTACGAAGCAACTGTGACGGGAAGTTGGCCATATTTACATGAAGTGTCGGAAGTTTAGTTTCATAGTTACGAACTTTTTTTTTTTTAACACATAAATTGTATATGCGATTGGTTGCTTATGTTTTTGTCTTCTCTCATACATTACCCTACGCGTCACAATCAAACATGAGTAGCTATTAAAGTTGAAAAAAGAAAAAGCGTAAGGTGTTGTAGAGACTCGTTTACCCACGTTTAAGATGCTTGATAATTTCGGAACCTGGCTCATTTTATTCGTTTCCCATGTACTCTCATTTGTCGAAAAATTATATGCTTGGTTTATGAAGCGTACCATATTATTGCATTTTATTCTTGATGCCACGAGACAATTTCATTCAACCAAGGACAGACCTCTACTAATGAAGGGGTTAGTGAAGGCTATGTCTAAATGTAGTTCAAAAGGTCTCTCCATAACTTAATAAAATCGCTTGGTCGTAGCAATACTAGAATATTCGTCATCGGGAGAAGTTATTAGATTTTCAGTACGGCAACAAACTTCGTATTTTTCTCTGGCAATCTTCAGACGATTTTATTCTGCTTAGGCGAGACTTCTTGAACTGGAAAGGTTAGATATATAGTCTTCACTTCCCCTTCACTACATTAGGTTTGCCGTAGGAAGAATTCATTTGTCTTCTAGCAGCAAGAATGAAATGAAAATATACATTATCAGAAGGAGATAATTAAGCTCTTTGCTGTGGTATCCCTCCCACCCATTTTATCCACTGTTGACGCCTTCAATCCGATTATGTCTTTTTCTTATATTCTGCTTGCTGCAAACAGACGTTCTGATTCCGTCAGAGGGCTCCTTGGTAGTTAAGGGATTATATACTGAATACAGTATTTAATCCCTTCAGTTAGAAAAGTCTGCCCTAAGATGAATGTCGTTTAGAGGTAGGTATCACAAAATGTCAAAAAACTAAATGGGTGAATCAGTCATCATTTTTTTTATCGCGCGTTTTTTATTTGTTTTGCCTGTCTTTCATCATCATCATTATCATCATCATCTTATTCACACTTATAACCACAAAATGAGAAAGATAAAGATGCAGAAAAAAAAAAAATGTCAATCAGCCAGAATGGAGTACATGTTCACTTAGTCCTCACAAGGTCAAGGCAGCTTTACTTTTCTACTCTGGCCAACACCAAACAACTGATTATAGATACGAGTCAGTCCTAGGATCCTGATAGCATCCTTATCTTATCTTATTTTGTCAGAGTTGTACAGATTACTTAACCTTTCAAGAATGATGACCCTTTTTGTCAGTTTACTCAGGCTGCCACTAGACAATTTTCATGCAAGGAACGATGTACTCATATATTTAGGCAGATAGATAGATAGATATGAGCTCTTATGATGGCCGCTAGTGTAGGGAAGAATGAAGGCTGTATGTACTGTGGTCTGTCTAGTTCGAAAATGATCTCCTTTAGCTTAGTAAAATGTTGTGTTGGTAGCAGGAGTATTATTAAAAGACATGAATGGAAAAAAATCTGAACCAAGTGTTGATGTGAGCGAGGCGGCATAATCAGTCTCGTCAGTGTGCATAAATCTGGAGTGATGGCGTTACTGAGTGAAAGACTAGCGAACTAATTGCATTATAGAAGCGATATGTTTGTCACTCCCTGAACCGTCACACACACACACACACACACACACACACACACACACACACACACACACACACACACACACACACACACACATTGTCCTGTCGAGAATAAGTTACGACCATCATTCATCCCATGAGATTGGATGGGACACACACACACACACACACACACACACACACACACACACACACACACACACACACACACACACACACACACACACACACACACACACACACACACACACACACACACACACACACACACACACACACACACACACACACACACACTCCTGTCGAGAATAAGTTACGACCGTCAATCATCCCATGAGATAGGATGGGAGATACACACACACACACACACACACACACACACACACACACACACACACACACACACACACACACACACACAATGTCTTTTGCAGAATGAAGTAAGAGCGTGTTGTTGTGTGGTGTAGTGTGGCGGTGTGGTGTGGTCATGTAATGTACTGTGGCCTGGCGTGGCGTAATGTGATCATGTAATGACCGATGTTGTGTGGTGATGAGATGATGTGGTTTTGTGGTGTGGTGTGGAGTGGTGGTGTGATGCGTTGGTGTGCCGTGGTATGGCTGTGTGGTGTTGTGTTTCGGTGGTGTCCTGTGGTATGGCGATGTGATGATGTGGTGTAGTGTTGTGTGGTGTAGTGGTGGCGATGTAGTGGGGTGGTGATGGTGTAGTGGTGGTGGTGTAGTGGCGTAGTGGTGATGTGATGGTGTAGTGGTGGTGGTGTGGTGTGGTGTGGTGTGGTGTGGTGTGGTGTGGTGGCGCGAGACAGGGACACATGACTCAATCGTGGCCCGTCACACATGAGGGACGATACCACCTGTTTGCTGCACCTTGGCCTCACGGGGGCCACGGACGCAGGCAGGGATAGAACTGATTCAACGCTCATGATTGCAAATGTATCTTGCTTTATCCCAAATACTACGTCATATGATTCCAGAAAACAGTCATATCCATCCACCATCATCCCAGGAATGATTTTAGACCTGCATATAATGGGTTGGCATTGAGCATTCGTCTTCGCTAATCTGTAGGACATAAGGCTTTGGAGGTTCAGTATGCCAGTGCCCAGTGTCGTACGAATTACGAGATTGCTTACATTCCAGCATTTATAACGCGCAAGGAACATGTGAGTAGTATTGTTTCGTCTCTTATCGTCAAGAATTTAATATAATGCTTTCGATAAAGCAACATTTGACTTCAGTACATTGTTCGTAAACACAACAGATTTCGTATTTTTAACACATTTCACGTGTGCTTTTTCAAAGAAGTTGAGGTTCATAATGGAATATATACTGTTATTTTAAGATAAGCCTAATTTATCAGTAGCTAAACAATGCTTACATATGTTTCAAGTGTGTTGAATATGGTAACCAAACAAAACTCTAAAAAAAAAATGCCATCCGGACCCGGATGCGGATCACATATGCACGCCTCCGGATCCGGATCCTTTTTAATAGCAATGGTATTGGCAGAGGTATGCGCTCTCTCAGTGCTTCCTAGTTGTGTATGTTGTAGTTACTGTGTGTGTGTGTGTGTGTGTGTGTGTGTGTGTGTGTGTGTGTGTGTGTGTGTGTGTGTGTGTGTGTGTGTGTGTGTGCCTGATATGAAGAGTCACTCGGTAATAATAGAGCCTCGAATGCCCTCCACATCACGATCTCCTCCCCTCCCCTCCCTTTCACCCAATTCAGCGGCCCATGTTGTTGACACGGGGCAGATCTCAGCAGGTTTTCCTGAGCGATGAATTTTGCGCATTGCACCTCAACATTCCCTTGCATTCGGTGTTTATTGGTGAGGCGGTTTGTGGTAGGTGGGAGCGATCACCATCTACTTAATGTAGTGTTCCCAAGGTGACTCAGCATTGCGTGGCAACCCAAATATGGAAACTATAATCCAGAAAACTATTTACTATGCGATGTAGTAGGCATATAACCAATAACTGGACGCCAGATGACCAGGTAAGTTGTTCCAATAGGGTGTCGCCCATAAAGGTTAGAGTCCATGAGATGGTTGGTGTTTATTGCTCATATAATGCCAATCAGCGAAACGTGACTGGTCTTTCGTGCTTTAGAGCTCTGCACTAAATAGCTTAGCCCTGGATCCTTACGCTCCTGATTTCAGAGGTAGTCCAGGATTGCATTGCAGATGAATATATGACATCGTCATAGTTTGCATCAGTGACGCACAAGAGCACACGAGTAATTCAGTGTTCTAGGCAAAATATTGCTGAGAAAGAAGTATTACGAAATACTTGCAAGGGAAGAAAATTACTCGGACTGATCTGTGGGGATATCTACAGAAATTATCACTGCTTGGACAGCAGGATTTGTGGATTCTTTATTAACGTGCGCCCTACTGGACAAATCTCGTTACCCCCACCATTACCCTCTCCCCTCTCCCACTGCGCGACTTCCCTCAGATCGCATGCTTCCCTCACCTACCACACTGACCGATTCCCCTTCCCTTCCTTCCCCCTCTCCTCCTCTGAACACCCCCGCCCATCCCCTTCCCTTCTTCCTCGTCCCCTCTCCTTTCTTCCTCTCCCCTCTCCCCTCTACGTGACTTACACCTCCCCATCTAACCCCAGTCATTGACGGATTCCCTCCTCCCTTTCACCTTGCTATTTTCCCCTCTTCCCTCCTCTCTCCCATTCTCTCTCCCCTCTAGCATATTTCCTTCCCCTATCCCCGTTCTTTTCCGCAGACCGATACCACCCCACCCTCCTCTTTCACCCGACCACATCCGCTGATCCCGCCTTCCCTCCCTTCCCTCTCTTTACTCTTTGCTGCAGACTATGCTGCTCTTACCTCCCCTAAGTCAACTGTATTTTCCTCTCCCCTCCAGCTTCGTTTCTTCTCCTGCCTTCACTTCTAGCCTACTTCCCCCCCCCCCCCGTCTTCTCCAGCCTCCCTTCTCCCACTCCTATCCAGCTTACCTTCTTGCCCTGCCGTCCAGCCTGCATTCTTTCCTCTTCCATCCTCTCCAATATGTTACTTCCCCCTCTCCTCCATTTGCCCCTTCTTCTTTCCGACCCGCTTTCCCTCCTTCCTTCTCCTCCCCTCCAGTTTACTTTATTCCCCTTTCCTCCCCACCCCTCTTCTCAGATCTAGCCTGCTTTTTTTTTTTTCCCCCCTCCCTTCCTCATCGCTCCGGCCTGTTTTCCTCCCCTACTCTTTCCTTCCCCTCTCTTCTGCTCAGATCAACCTTCATCCCCTCTTCCATCCCGTCCCATCTCACTTTCTTCAGCTAACCACGCCTCCTTCCCCTTCCCTTCCAACAGCCTTCTGATTCTTCTTACATCCAGATGACCCCCTCCCCTTCCCTCCCAGTCCTACTTGCCTCCACTTAACTTCCTTCCTCTCTCTTCCCTTGCAGGTCAGTTCTTTTCCTTTCCCCTCCATTCCTCTCCAGCCGATCCCAAGGTAGTATATTAAGCTCAGGAAGGGAAGACTCTACATCAAAGAATACATCAACCACTTCAGTTCGATTATATACTTTTTTTTCTTTTTTTCAATCTCCGCACGATTTTTTTTTAGCTTCTGATAGACTTCTGAAACTGGAGGAGTAAGATAGAGCTCTCATAAATTCCTTCCTTAAAATAGGTCTACTCTAATTTTAGGAAAATCGTCTGGAATTAGCAAATATTTAGCCTACCATTAGAACACGTCTACAGATTTACAGGTCTTAAAAGAAGTCCATTAAAATCTTAGTTACGTGAGATCTTTCATAATTTAAGTAGCATCGGCTGTGGTTAGCAAGAATTAACATTTTAATAGGTCATTAGTTTGAAAAGCTTAAGCCATACCCAAATCTAATAATGTATATTGTATTTTGCGCTTCAGTGAATGTGATATATGAATAAATAATTAGATGTATAAAAACATGAACGTAATTAAAATGCGCAATGTAACTGTACTGAACCTGCTGAGCCTGAGTATATGTATTACGTTTTGCCTTGTCTTCCACCTGACTTGTGCATTTATCACTGGGGATAACTTTCAGGGAGACATAGATCAATAAAATCCTATGGAGGTAACAAAAATAAGCTACAAAATACGGCACCGGACTGACCAGGGCTAAGAATCTTTTAACCCCTTCAGTTCGATGACGTCTTGTTCCAATATATTCTTCCTGGAACTGCACGATTTTGCTCAGGTAGTAAACAGGTAAACTACATCACTCTATTGGTTTATTTTTGTATTTTATTTTTGCCACCGGCGAAAGATGTTGGTAATTTGGGAGACATCATTTTTAGTGACGGGGTAAGAAACGATCTCCATTAGCCTCATCACAACCTGGCGTCTCCCTGAGCTGGATAAAACTGTCTTAAGGCAGCGGGGATAAGAAATACAGGTTAACGTATTCAAGTTTAATGTCTCTATTTCGGTACTCTTTCCCAAACTAAATGAACATGTCAGGAGATACCAACACAACCCCCTCTTCCGGTCTCTTTATTTCCATCCCCCCATCCTCCTCCCCTGACCCTCTTCACCTTCCTTCATTCTCACTCCCTTCCTATATCCCTTTTCTTTTCTATAACACTCATCCTCCACTCCTTCCACCACTCGCATCCCCTAACCCCTTTCCTCTCATCCACTCCCTTCTCCACTCCTCTTCATCCTACTCCATTTCTTCATACCTCTTCCCCACCCTTTCCTTTTATCCCCACTCCCTTCTCCCCCTTCCTATCATCCTATTCCATCCCTCATTCCTTCCCCTCTCCCGTCCTCTGCATCCGGTCCTTTCCCACCCCCATACTCTCACTCACCTTCCTTCCCCCCTTCCTCCCCTTCCCCAACCCCCTTCTCCCCATTCCCTACACCCCCTTTAACCGTCACCCACACCCCAGATCTTTCAGGAGACGGTAAATAATAAAAAAAAAAAAAGGTATCTGATAGACTGAGAAGAGAGAGAGAGAGACAGACAGACAGACAGAGACAAACAGAGACAGACAGAGAGAAAGAGTAGGGGGGAGGGGTTATCGGTGTGGGTGTGGGTGAGGTGGAATATAGGAAAAAGGTGGGAAAGGTAAGGTGAGGTAGCGATAGATGAAAAGTTAAAAAAGGTTTAGGCAGAGAGAAGAAGGAGGAAAACAGAGGTAGGAAAGGGGTAGAGGGAGATGGATGGAAGCAGGGACAAGACAGATGGAGACAGGAAGGGGCTGGAGAGAGAGAGAGAGAGAGAGAGAGAGAGAGAGAGAGAAACCAGGGAGAGAGGAGAAACCAGGGAGAGACAGGAGAAATAAGGGAGAGGCAGGAATGGTAGTGAAGGCAGTTCCGTAGAAGACAGACAGAGGCAGAGGAATACAGGAAGAGACATTAGAAGGTAGGGAGAGGTAGAGGTAGGCAAGCTGAGGCAGACAACTTTAGGAGACAAAATGTGGAAGGAGCAAGGACAGACAGGAGGGAGAAAGGCACACAGCAGGGAAAGACAGGAAGAGACTAGGGGAGGCAGGGAAGGCAGGAAGAAGGCAGGTAGAGGAGGCGAGAGGCGGGGAATGAGTCTGACCAACGCTGAGAACAAAGATACGAGAGGCAGTAACTCTAGGTGAATATGAAAGTAAGCTGTATTTCTTTTAGTATGTGCAGTGAAAGGCTAAATTCATGCCACAGCAGCAATGGTCATGTGTGTGTGTGTGTGTGTGTGTGTGTGTGTGTGTGGGTGTGGGTGTGTGTGTGTGGGTGTGTGTTTTGGGAAATCTTTCTACTGTAATTCCTCAGTATTGCCTACGTAAACTTTTCAGGCCAGGAAAAAAATCTGTTACCTATCTTTTGCAGTCCGATTCTGTGTCCTGAAAGGGATAACATCGAAAAATTGAACTGCATTTTTCACCCGACTCAGTGCAATTCTCTCCCCACTCGGCGCAGCTCTCTCCCTATTCTGTGCGTTTCCTCCATGTTATACGCATTTTCTCACCCTAGTCTTTGCATTTCTCTTCGTACGCTATGCATTTTTCTCCCTGCTCTGTGCACTTCTCTCTCTTTCTACTTTGTGCACTTCTCTCTCTACTCTGTGCACGTCTCTCTCTACTCTGTGCATTGCTCTCCTTACTATGCCTTTTCTTCCCTACTCAGTAACGACCTCTCCTGCCGTAACACCCACTTTCTCTCCTTCATGCAATGTCTGATCGCTTTTCGCCGCATAATTCTTAGTCAGCCTCTTCTTCAGGCTGCTTTTGTATTCAGTGCCAGATGCTGTTAATCCTTTCACGATAAGGACAACTCTAGTACTTTATTTCAATTTACGCTAGACAAAGGAGCCTGAAAGTTACATGGTGGAAGTGAGTATATTCTTGCGTGATGAATGTCAAGTGCTCCTGTGTGGGGGGTGTCAAATGTTGCAACGTGTCCAACACCTGATGTTCCTGACTCAAGTATGTACTGTGTGTGTGTGTGTGTGTGTGTGTGTGTGTGTGTGTGTGTGTGTGTGTGTGCTATATCAAGTGTTCCTGTGTGTCATGTGTTCCTTGATGGCAAGTTTTCCTGGATGTCAAGTTCCCCTGCATTTCAAATGTTCCTGTATGTTGGATGTCGAGTGTTCTTGTATGTTGGATATTAAGTGTTCCTGTGTGTTGGATGTTAATTGTTCCTTTTTGATGGGAGTCAGAAATGGGGTCCCAAAGGATTCTTTATCCTGAAAATCGGTTCTTCAATGCGAATAGTTCCTGAGCGTGAAGTGTTCCAGGGTCACAGATGTTTCTGGGTGTCAAGTGTTCCAGGGGCTCTGGTGTTCCTGGGTGTCAAGTGTTCCTGGATATCTAGTGTTCTGGGCGTCAGTTGTTCCTGTATATCCAGTGTTCTTGAGTGTCAAGTGTTCTTGGTTGTTAAGTGTTCCTGGGTGTCAGGTGTTCCTGTATATCTAGTGTTCTTGGGTGTCAAGTGTTCTTGGTTGTCAGGTGTTCCTGGACGTCTAGTGTTCCTGGTTGTCAAGTTCCTGGGCATCAAGTGCTCCTGTGTTGGTTGTGAAAAAGGATGTCAAAAGGTACCTTATGTCTCATATGCGACTAACAGCGTAGTAATTGAATACCCAAGCCTAAGTGGCAAACAGAAGAAAAGAACTAGGGACATCCAAGCAAAAATAGAAGAATCCACGTAACTGTAAACAAACACACACACACACACACACACACACACACACACACACACACACACACACACACACATTAAAGCGGAAGTGAAGAGTGGGAGGCTTTAAAAACCGCACACACATACACAAGGAAGAAAAAAAAATGCAAGTAAAAAGCAAACGCATTCGGGGAGAGAGAGAGAGAGAGAGAGAGAGAGAGAGAGAGGAGGGGAAGGGAGGGAGAAAGAGAGACGGAGGGAAGAAAAGAGAAAGGGAAACCAGAAAAGGGTAAGGGTAAAAGAAAAAAAAAAGGGAATTGGGAGTCGGGCTTAAATTTGTGAGAGCTGAAAGCGAGAAAAAAAAAAAAATAAAAAAGAGGGAGGGGGGTAGGACGTGAGGAGAGGAGATTGAGAACAGGGAACAGAATGTGTGGGAGTCGAGAAGCAACACTGAGAAGAAAAATTAACACTCTCAGGATCCCATGGCTCACTCTCAGCCGAATAAAACGGCCTAGATTTAGCTGTAACACAATATCCCGATCACGAGAGAGTTAATGGTACGAGGATAACAAACTCGTGTTCATATGACTAACCCTTAGCTGAATAAAATTGCTTAGTGTTCTGTTTTCAATCTCAGCTGAATGAAATGGTCTGGCGGTAAGAGGAATTTAATACGAGAAAACTGGACCATGGGAGGATTGACAACAATTTGATATGGAGCCACAGGGAATGTAGACTTAGCCTCTTCAGGAGGGTGTCTTATTTCTGTTACATTCTTGCGATTACCAGGTGTCATTAAAGAACATGGGGAGGTCTCTCGTAACGAAGTTTATGAAGGCTTTGCCTAGCCCTTCCAGATGGCGAAAACCAGTCATAACCTCAGTAAATTCGTCGATATAGCAAGAATAAAATATAAAATACGTGTTCCAAATCAGTCCGTTAATTCTGAGTAAAAGAAACCAGAAAGCTGATGAAAATTATCACTTGGGGACACAGTCCATGGAGCATAGCCTCACTCACCCTCCGACTCCACCCACAAGGGGCCCTTCGGTCAACCGTTCAGGCAGCGACTCTTTCCCCTTTAAGTATCTCTTGACATGAATGATCAACTTGCTCCAGCGATGAGTTCCGTGGCCTTTCACTTGGTCTACCCTACCCCGAGTTAACTCTCAGAGATCACTTTGTAGGCAGGGTCAGCCTCAGGAAAACGGGCCACGTACCCTTCTCGCTACCTTAGGCCCGAGGGGTTGCCGGTTTAGTCGCCGACGATCTGATCATGAAACAGGTAGTCCTGGATTACAAGTTACCGGTTGCAGAGCAGTGTCTGGCCTGACGAGAAAATTAATACGGATAAATATAACCACAACCTTAGCTCGAGCCTCCCAAAACGTGTAGAGGTAACTTTCTGGTAAATTTGTTTTCAGTTGGATTAGATCACAGGTTTTCTCAAAACTGGACGTCCTTAGATATAATGCTGCGTCCACAAGTCTTCAAAATGAGAAGAGATATGCCACCCAAACCCAGCCTAACCCATCTAACCTAACCGTGAGACTGACCTAACTTCACTCATACCTATATTGACGGCCTTGTCGTCTGTTCCCTCGCATTGTGGGTTCACTGGAAATGTGGCAACGATATTCCTCATTATACTTTCGTATAGGATTCGAGTCCAAGGGACGCTTAAAAGCCAGAAGGAGGAAAATATTTTATAAAAATATAATTAACAGATAAATTTATGTCTTTCCCCTGCACGGGATTCATTAAATAGACGATTCATTTTTATCGAGTCCCAGTCTTGCCCCAAACACGACGTGGATATTAAAGTTATAATTAGCTAGGTCCCATTTGTATTTATGAGTGAACAAGGAGAAGCAGCAATAAGCTGTACCCAACACTGACCGGTCCGAGTAATACCTTTTATATACACCTGGAAACATCTGACGCGAGTGTGAGGGATGACGGTAAATACCAGTTAAGTAAACTGAGAGAGAGAGAGAGACTCAAGTGAAGAACGAGAATAAGAAGGCATAACTTATGACGGATGAGCGTGTGAGAGAAATGTCTTAAATGTGGAGGGATGGTTTTGAAATATTTTGGCACGAAACTCCAGCAAATTTTAAAACAACAAATTGAAAGAATTTTGAGATGGAGAATGGGAAAAGAAAGGATATGAAAGTTATGACAAAAGGGAATTTGAGAGAAAACCGGTAAGAGGAAGGATGGTACTGAATTATGTGAGACTGAATCTCTACCAAGTGTAAAAATAAATCGTTATAGGAATTATGTGAAACGGTAATTAAAAGAAGACAGGCAATGAAGTAACGTATGCGGAAGAAAAGCTGTTAAAACTAGAGGGATATTTTAAAAACGTTTGGTGTAAAACTCTCTATCAGATATTAAAGCAGAAAAGGTTCGGAGAAAGTTGAGATTGAGGACAGGAAAAAGAGAGTAGGAAAAGGAAATGGTGAGTGAGAGTGAAAACCGGTACGAGTTAAGATTGGTCTGAAATAGCAGTTCATGAATTCCCGACCAGATTTTAAGAGAGACCAGGGTGAGAGAATATTGAGATTGACCCTGGGAAAGTGAGGACAGAAAAGGCGATAACATATGACTGATGACAAAAAAGGGAGAACATGAGAGGGAGAACGGAAAATGTGAGAGACAAGTAATTCAAGGCCGTGGAATGTTTTAGACATAAAATGGCGCAAAACTAACAACCAGAGAATAACAGAATAATCTGAGAAAAATGTGGGGCAGAAAAGGAAACGAAAAGATTGAAAATGTGACATGCTGGAAGAAAGCTGTTGTTGCTGAGGGTTATTTCTTAATATTTTTGGCGCAAAACTTACAAACATGTTTCAAAAAGAGAATAGGCTGGGAGAAAATTAGCACGGGTGTTAAGGAAGAGTAGTAAGAGAGTTGGGGGGAAAATCCTTAAATGCTGAGGAATGGTTTGAATTAAAATGACCTGAAATTCCAAGCACATTTTAAGAGACCAGGGTGAGAGACAACTAAAACTGAAGAATGGATATGCAAGGATATGAAAAAATTGTGACGAAGAAAAGTGTGGGGGGAAAGTCTCAAATGTGGAGTAGTAGCACTGAATAATTAATATGGGACGAATTCCAGACAATGTACATGAATAAAATAGTTTGGGTAGAATCTGGGACGGGAAACAGGAAACGCGTGGACTGGAGAAGGAAATGGGAGAGTGTGAAGAAAGTCAGTATTAAGGTGGGATGGTTCTGAAACACCGTAGGATTAACTCACAACCATTATAGGAGAGGACAACGTGAAAAGGGAGAAATCATGACGGATGGTAGGGTTGGGGGACATTAAAAAAAGGAGAGATGGTTTTATAATAGTTTAGCACGATACTCACGAGCATATACTTAAAATATGTTGCAGAAGTTTGAGACTGAGGATAAAATAAAGCGGGAATAGAAAATAGAATAACATATATCTGAATGGAATGAGAGAGAAGGATGGTGTATGCAGAGGAATAGTCTTGAAAAATACAGGGCGAAATCGCGACCATATATAGGGATAAAACAATTTGGAAGGAAGTGGAGGCAGGAAGGGAAAAGAGAAGACAGGAAATGGAATAACTCTTGTTGGAGAAAGTCGTGACTGTAAAGGGATACTTCTTAAATGTTTTGGAGTGAAACACAAGTACAAGTTTCAAAATAAAGTTGATTGGGTGAGATTTGAGACTGAGGACAAGAACTGCGAGACTAGGAAAAGGAAATAGGAGAGTGGCAAGAAAGTCTTAAATACCGAGGGATGGTTTTGAATCAGCAGTAGAGAGAATTCGCCATCAAATTTTAATACGGAATAAGTAGAATGAAATTAAAGCCTAAGGACAGTGAAAACGAGGATAGATAAGGGGATAACGTATGACAGAGGAGCGTGGGGGAGAAACCTGTTAAATCTGGTAGGATGGCTTTAAAATACACGAACGCCTTGCCATACTCCGAGCACATTTTGAAGCAGATTAAGCTGAGAGAAGTTTAAGACTGAGGACAGGGGACACGAGGACAGTGAGAGACAACAGGATAATGCGGGAGAAATGGTGAATGCGGAGGGATGATTTTTTAAATATTATGGCGCCAACTTGCGACCAAAGTATATGAACAGAAATTTGTGGGAAGAATATGAGACAGGACAGAGGCGAGAATATGAAGATGGGTAAATTATGACGGATGAGGACGTGGGAGAAAAATGGTAAATGCGGAGGACTCTGTTGTAATATTATGGCGGGAAATTCACGACCAAAGAGTATGATTAAAACTGGCTGAAGAGGAGAATTTAAGCTTGAGGCGACGATGACTGAAAGACTAAACTGAGCATCAGGGGGGGGATGATATGTCGGTGAAGCTTATAAGGATAATTAATATTCATCATTTCTATGTGGTAGGGCCGTCTGTGTTTTCATTCTCGCTAGCCCCAAATGATTTTGCTCTGTTTAGGTGAGAGTTTTCATTATGAATGGTTTATGTGTAGCCATCACTGACCACTTCACTCCGAGGTCTCCCGTGAGCTGAATGAAATGGTCTGATGGTACTTCGTAGCATCTTTTCCTTAGCGATTTATCTGACACTGCACCTTACTAAATAAGTGTATGTTAATGATGCAGATTATTTCGATATTATACGAGTAAAGATCAAAATGGCATATAAGAGATTATATATGCAAAATAAGTCATTAAGGAACAGCTGCCACGAAGTACCTATGTGCAGAATATAATCCGAACAGTATATCATGCATAAGTCCGCAACATTACCCACGGGAATTGCATGACGCATCAGTGGTAGTGAAAGTATAAAGGCGGGAAGAAATGAGAAGGCAAAATATGGCGGTGGGATGGAAGACTAGGACGAGAACGAGGGTGAGGACGAGGAAGAGGACGATACGCGGGAGACAAAGCGGGGAAACATAACGACGGAAGGCAACAACGAGGCGAGGGGCGGGGGGGGGGGGACTTGAGGAAGTATTCATGTAGGATCGTAACCATTTTGCCGGATGAACTAGCCTCTGTAACAGTTTTCACATGTCGTGTTCTTTTTCGCATGTTATCACCTTAATATACATTCTTATTTGGTTTAAGTTGTCTGGTAGGTGTATGAGTGACGACAAGTGCATATACAAGCAATCTTATACCCGACTTAAGCTTAGGAAAGTTTATAATCATGACCCCTGATGGAAAACGCAGCGTGTGGAAAATGGAGGAAGGAGAGGGAGGGAGGATAAAGGCGGTAGGGGAGGGAGGAGGCGAAGAAATATTATCAGAGATCATTTTTGTCTTGTGGAAAGCATTGTACTGAGATGTGTCTGTGTAAAAGATATCCTTATCCTTTTGATACCTGGGACTTTACCTCAGCTGAATGTATCTGTCTGGTTGTAGCTTTAATGAAATACTGAAGCGCGGCAATGTTTAGGAGAGGGTTGTGCGGGAAGGAGGTGAGGAGCGAAAGGCGAGTAGGGAAAAGGGAAGGGGTAGGGGGAATATATTGGGGAGGAGGTTGGGAAGGGGGTAGAGAGAGGGGGAAGAGAGGCGGGTTAGGGAGAAAGGCATGTGGGGATAAGGAAGGGGGTGAGAGAGGGGTGTTTGGGAGCAGGAGTGGGGAACAGGGGTGATGGGAGACCAGAGACTGCAAGAAACTGAGTAGAAGAGACTGGTAAGAGCTAGAATGAAAGCCTAAACAAGTGTACAGTGCTCCCAGTCTATGAAATGAAAGAAGTAAAGGAGACCGGTAGATACTTTTACGATATACACACAGTACTGATATTCTGCCATGTAGTTCCACCACCAGCGGTAATAGTAAGGTGAACTGGCTGAGGTAACCAAAATGAAAACCTAAATTACTGTAGTCCACATACGCACAGTGAGGAGTGACAGGTGGATGCTTTACAGTTTGCACACAACACGGGTTCTGCCAGGTCGTCCCGTCAACAGCAATAAATAAACTTAATTCCTGGTCATCACACGTCGTCATCATCACACAACTCCAGCATAACACACGCTCACTGGCCGTCACAACGCTTGTGTACGTGACGGGTGAGGCACTAGTGTGTGTTATGTGCTGGATGGATGGCAGTCATGGCGGAAAAGCACCCTCGAAAATGCAAAATATTCTTCCCGTATGACTACATGGAAATATTTATCCTCGAAAACCAATGGACGTCTTATGTATATTCTATTTTTGCTCTCCAAGCGATTTTATTCAGCTCAGAAAAGATATTTCAAGATGAAGCTGGTAGACTTAATCTTCTTTAACCCCTCATTATAACAGGTCTGCCCTAAATGTATAATGTAGTATAAGGTATTAAGAATAAAATGGCATCTGACTATAGCAGTGCATCACATGTATGCTCCCAAAAATGCAAAATATTTTTTTCTAATTATAATTTCAGTGAGGATGGTAATAATTGGTGTATTTCTCTTTCATAACGAATGCCTCTTTTTTTTTTTCGAATTTTGGTGGCAAAACGTACAATATATTCGTTATACTTTCTAAATATGCGCTCTGCATTACAGTATCAGTGACAAATGCGAAGCTGTTAGTATTAAGAGAAAATAAGAAGCTTAGGTACACTATTAATGACACTCAAGAATATGAACCAAGAAAAATATCAAGTAATAATAATAATAATAATATCAATAATAACTAATAATAACAACACTGAAACCATGCCCGACAGTGCACAGAAACAGTAGGGAAAGCTGATAAGCTGCTTGGATTTGGATTAATAGTCCGAGCATTTGAATTCAAATCGGAATATATCATTCTCACTTTGTACAATTACTTAGTGCATCCCCATTTATAATATTGAATTCAGTTTTGGTCACTTTGTTACGTGAAGAACGTGGGTAAATTAGAGCAGATGTAGCGAAGTGTTACAAAAATTATACCCGGCTTAAGGAACAAAACATATTAGACACGTTTAGAAGAGCTAAAGCTGTTTAACTTGTCAAAGCGCCGACTACGAGGACATCTGAGTCAAGTATATAAATTCTTAAGGGACATGGCAGTGTAATAGTCAATGAGTACTTCTCAACTGACCAGTCAGATTACACGAGATAATGGTTGTAAAATCATCGGTAAACGTTTCCAGTCCAGTGAAGCAAAGAAAAAATTCTTCAGGAGAGTTGTCAGCATGTCGAACAAACTGCCTACAAATGTAATAGACAGCATTACAGTAATGGCTTTTAAAGGTCGCCTGAATAATTATCTGGATTCAGATCCCCAGTTAAGCGCATTCATTAATAAATAACACAAAAGTCTATCTAGCATTCTCTTCCTCTTGATCAGAAAAGAAGGCAGCAGTGGTGTGAAGTTGTTAACAGGTAAGTTCACTTATCTTACACAGATTAAGTTAGTGTAGAATATACTCGGTAGTCTATTTTTTCTGGTCAGTCTTTCCCATGAAATTTTTATGGCAATTTGTTCTATGCTGAACGAAGATCATTCTCACTTTTTCTTGCCGGCTTCGGCTAAAGGGTTTGGTGGGTGGGGGAGGCATTCTTGCTTTGCCATCCTTATCTCCATCTTATAGAAATGGTTATCATTGTCAGTTTTTCTATAACAAACAGCCCCGAAAGGATCATTAGGTCTGCTGCCGTTTGTTGTCCTCTGTAGCCTCCTCCATTGTGGTCTCTATATTGATTCATCATTAAGATCTCTCACATTCTATGCCACTTCCAGCGTTGGCTTCGTAATACAAACAAGAATTTCCCCAAGGCAAATTTCGTTGTCCTTAAAAATGTAGAATATAAAGAAACGTGGAAAAATGTTAAAGGTATGACCAGTCTCAGACCAGTTATGAAGCACGAGACCATCACTTCTGACCACACTTAATGCTTATGGCAGTCTGGGGGGGGGGGATACAGATGGATGATGTGCTCGATTTTAAAGGGCCGTGGCTGGTTAAATAGGTGAGCCATGCCCCTGTGATTACAATGAGCATAAGTTTACTGTATGGTTTAACTCAGCCATTGAAAGAAACAGGCCTGACCTAGCACGAGCAGCACAGAGGGAAGGGGAGGTCGGATGAAGGAGGTGAGGAAAGGGACAGCAAACAGAGGGAGGGGAGGGGGGACTGTGAACCAAAGAAACGAAGAAAGCGGAAGGAGTGGGAAAGCATAAAGCAAAAGGGGAGGGGGCGAGGAGAGAAAGGTGGGGAGTGAGAGGGGGGAAAGAATTAAACCAAGGAAGGAGACAGACAGACAGACAGACCGGAGGAGGAGGAGGAAAATTAACACTGAACAAGGGAATGAGAAGAGTGGAAAGAGAAGACAAGATGATCAAGCAAGAGCAAATGCGTGAGTATGTGATTGGGGGGGGGGAGGGTAGAGGCATGAATTTGAAGAAAAAAAGGTACGCAGAAAGAGACATGAAAACGAGAGTCATGAAAAAGATGAGATAGAGGAGAGAAAACATAAAGCGGAGGAGGGAGAGAACAGATTTGAAACACAGGAGAGAGGGAAGAAGAAGATGAGAGGGGAGGGTGTGTGTGCATGGATGTGGGGGGGAGGAGGTGTCAACATGGAGACGTTCGTGAAGGTGGATGGGCGTCCGTGTGGCGGCATACTTATCAGGCGGGTAGACAGGCAGTTCCCACCATTTTTACACCCGAGCCTCACACTCCCGCTTGACGAGATGCCGCCTTGTTAATAAGGGGACGGGGGGGGGGGTGTTGCCCTGAGGTCACGGAGTGATGATACTCCTGTAATAACCTAACATAAAACGGCACAGCATAGAATAACTAGTCCTACCCTGAACCAACAGAACCTGTCCTAAACTAACCGAACCTGACCTAACTTAAAGTAGCAGCCCAGTTTAGCCAAACTTTCCCTAGCATAATCCATCCTAACCCAAACTAACCTAACCGACACCCCGCTTACGAGATGTCGACTAGTTGGCCGGTAGGGAATGTGATGTTTTAAGGTCACTGAAAGAAGGAGATTAAACAAAGTTGACGCAACAGCCTACCCTAAGCAAATATGACCTAAAGCCTTATAACCTGACCTAATCTAACCCAACTCAACACAGTATCACATAGTCAGTCTTAACCCAATCCAGCATCACACAGCTTAACCTAACTTAACATACATAGCCTAATATAACATAACATCGCATCACACAATTAATCTAAATCTGATCATATTACTTTACTTAATCTAATCTAACCCCGGCAAACCCACGTAACACTCTGCGTTGATGAGACAGCAGCCTTCTTTGTGGGGGGTAGTTAATGCGGTATTTTCAGGTCACGGGATGAGGAATGTTTCTGAATTAAGCTGACTAAACCTGACCTACCCTTATATAGTCAGACATTTACAAATATAAAGTATTAAAATACAGCGAAAACTATGTTCTTTTTATATCGGGTGATGATAAGGATTATTAGGGTTTTAATCTAAACAAACCTAGCTTAACTCAACCTGACAAACTAACCAGAGCTAACTTCCACTAACCTACTTAACCTAACCTGGCCTAACATACCCTACCTACTCAAAGCAAAGGTTAACCAGTAGTCTAACCTAATCTAACCCAAACTACTTCAGGGGGTGTGGAGAAGAACTGTCCATATCTAATGAGAAAACGTCATTCTTTATTTTGTAGACAGGGTGATGAAGACTCGTGTGTTTTCACCTGCCAAACCTACCCTCGCCTGACACCCTTGATTGCCTAATTTACTCCAGATAAATTGCCCCATAACTCCCGCCAATACTCCATTACTTTTTGCCTCACCTGTTTTGTGGGCAAGCTATTTAGGCACGCGATCAATATTTAGGTAGAGGCCGCTCATAAACCTAAGCCATTCCATTTACCGCGGGGGCCATCAATATCGTTCTCTGGCCTCACAAACTCCCCTGGAAATGCGTCTGGAGTTAAGATTGTGTGTGCCAATAGCAAGGCGGGCGCTGGAGGTAAAAGAGGTGGGGGTGGGGGTTCGTGTGTGGGGTGACTTTGGTTTTGTGGTTTGTTATGGGGGCTATATTTGGTACAGTTGGTTCGAAAATGCATTATGGCTGCGTGTGCCAATAGCCAGGCTGAGTTGAGGCGCAGCAGTAAGAAGGTGTAGTTAATGGCTCGTTTGTGGGGTGACTTTTGTTGTGGATGGTGGCTGTACTGTAGGGTGTGGTTATTGGTCCTCATGTGTGATGTGGCAGTGTGGTTGGTTCGTCTGATATACAATAACTTGGTTCTGTAATTCGTTCGTATGGATTAACTTTTGGTTGTGTGGTTCGTCTGGGGTGATTTTTGATTCTCTGGTTGATTCGTATGTAGGATGGCTGATTTAAGAACTATCTCAAGTGAACTACATGAAATCGCTGGGTGGTAATTTCAGTAAAACAGTAGTATGACATAATCGTAGTGAAGAAAAAATTAAGCTGACTTTTTAAAAATCAAAGTTGGCACGAGTAAGATAAAAATGACATCCTTGACACAAAATTATTAAATAAGCAACTCGTTCTATTTTTGTCCCATGACTGGCAGACGTGGTGGTGGTGGGGGGGGAAGAGAAAGAGGGACGGAAGGGAAGGGATGTGCGTGTGTGTGGATTCTGTAAATAAAAGCTGTTTACATTGGTTTCGTCACGCCGTGAGGAAATATGAGACAAATGACGCCTATTGTTGATCTCTCTCTCTCTCTCTCTCTCTCTCTCTCTCTCTCTCTCTCTCTCTCTCTCTCTCTCTATCAGTCTATCTGTCTCATTATCCCTTATGCCATGCGTCGCAAATGGTAAGGAACATCGATTTTGCGTCATGCTAATCCAAGATACTGTGAAATGGAATGGAGGAACTACAACAAGGAGACAATGAAATGTCCATGTACTTGGTATGCATATAACCATAAAGAAATATCCATCTACATAATATACCACTGCGGATAATCTTTCCGTTCCATTTTTTGTCCCTCAGTTAAGGAATTTGTACATAATACTATGGAAGGTGTGGTGGACCCCGAAAATTATATGACTGTCTCAAAAATCATTATCTTAACGAAGCGAGTCGATACTGATGTCCGCAATTGTATATATACGACTGTGAATCGCTATAATCCCGCGGACGCCATAGCATGTTTACTCCGTCCTCACAAATATTTCTAACCTCTTTCAGCTTGATTGATGGCCAGATGTAGCAAGATTGGAAGGCAGACACGTAACCTGGTCACTGAATCTCACGCAACCTCGACTCACTATTTCAAGTTGTGGGAGTGGTCAAGCTTCACCAGGTAAGGACAAACTGACTTTAGTAACGGAAGATTTGGGGAAGGGTGATGGGGAGAAAATGGAGAGAGATGTTTGCTAAAAATTATTGCCCCTGTTTCGCGTATTACAGACTCAGGCCAATGAAGATAACCCTGAGAGCAGTCATTATTAACTCTCGTCCTCACACTGCGTCATCATCATCATCATCATCATCATCATCATCGCCACCACCATCGTAATAAACTCTCTCTCTCTCTCTCTCTCTCTCTCTCTCTCTCTCTCTCTCTCTCACACAGCCTACACCTACCCTTGCTCACCATCTCTCTTCCTATCTACCTACCCGTCTACGTTTTTCTCCCTAACGCTTATTCTCCTTCTATTTCCACCAGCCTGACTCCTTCTTCCCCCCTGTCTCTCTCCCTCATACTCCCTCCGTGCCTCTCTCCCGCTTCCGCATCCAACCCTTTCCCACGAATCGCGTCTCGGCACAAGTTTCACAAGGAACAAGTCGCCTTTGATGAGATTTTGCAGACAACTTTGGCCATGAGAAAGCCAGCTCCGACACAACTTAGATACAGCTCATCCCAGACCACTTGTCTCCGCTGAGGGATTGGTCGGTAAGTGACAGGACAGGGCAGACTATTTTTTATTCTTTTTTTTTTGTGTGTGTGTGAGTTTCCGTAAGTTCAGATGAAGTTTGTATTGTTGTTTGATTGATTAGGTTTTTGTTAATTGGGAGATTTATGTAGGAAGCGCGATTTGATTTACCGTTTGCTTAGCAAACAACAAGGAAATTGGTGAAAAACGAACAAAAAAATGAGGGTGCATCTTGGTCCAGTATGACGACGGTGACCATTATCCAGCGACACACACACACACACACACTTTCACCAGTTCTCTTCCAGGGCGGGGGGGAGGGGACACCGAGCGTATTGTCTATGATATTTCCCCCATCACTTCGCTAATGTGGTGTTGTCACATTCTTCCCAGCGGGGATGTAACTTTCCTCTCTCTCTCTCTCTCTCTCTCTCTCTCTCTCTCTCTGTTGCTGTTCACAGATAGCACTGTTCACCTCTAGCAGATCACATATATTGTAAGAGCTAATGAAGACTAGCCTTTATCTAACTCCACCTGCTTAGTCTCATAAACTTAAGAAATCTGCAAGAGCCAGCAAGAAAAAGGTAAAGAAGACACCATCGCTGTGAAGGGGTTAATGTGGCTTGTCAGCGAACACTATCCACTCCTTTTCTTGTGTGTGTGTGTGTGTGTGTGTGTGTGTGTGTGTGTGTGTGTGTGTGTGTGTGTGTGAGTGAGTGAGTGGGTGTGTGTTTTGGCCAAGCACTATTTACGGCGTGGTTCGCGGAATGTTTGTCACGATATTAATTAGTCGAGTTTGTGTTTGGCGGGCTGGTGTAGTGGTTGTTTTTGTGTGGGTATTCATTAGTGGGAATATTTGTCTGGCCCTGGGACCCTAAGCACCTGATGTGGCAGTAAAAGATTGGATAACAGGTAGATGGTATTAATTAGTGGAGCTTATACCTTGAAATGTGTGTGGGACAGTAAGAAGTGTTTATACCTAGAAATGTGTTAGTTGCATAACATGGTGGCATAACATGGTGGTGGTGGTGGTGGTGATGGTGATGGTGGTGGTGGTGGTGGTGGTGTTGGTGATGGTGGTGGTGTTGGTGTACGAAGGAACGCATTTTGTATGGATGTCATGTTTTATTTAGATCCTGTGTACCCAGCACACACACACACACACACACACACACACACACACATACACACACACCATAATCGCTCAGCTCAAACACACATTCACTCTTTAGCACACATTCACTCGATTACTTAGCCAGGCAATCATTCAGTATCAGTCAGTCAACCAATCAGTCTACTAATTGTTCAAACATTCACACAAAAAACAATCAAATAACAAACAGGGTTATGGGTAGAATTCACTAATGTTTTGTATGTTTTTAGGGTGGCATGGATGTTGTTGTAGTTGTTATTCTTGTTTTCTCGTTATTATTGTTGTTGTTTTGAGAATGAGTGAGTGTGGCTGAGTGAGCGTATAATTATTTGAGAGAGTATTACTGGATGTGTGTGTGTGTGTGTGTGTGTGTGTGTGTGTTACAATGCTAATCTCTGGTCCATTCCCAATTTATTAACAGGGCCTCGGCAATATATTTCGTCGCTTACACCATTAATATACCAACCCGGAGCTATAAACAGGCAGCCCCAGAGAGATGGATGTGTGTGTGTGTGTGTGTGTGTGTGTGTAAGGGGGGAGGGATGGACGAGAGATTAAAGGCGCGACAAAGAATGGAAGATGAAAGATATAAAATAAAACAAAGTGAAAAACAGTGAAACGGTGAGAGGGGGGGTGAGTGAGAGAGTAACGTGAAAGGTATGCGAACGAACGAAAGGGAAAAAGAGAGACGAAAAGCATGAAAATGGGGTGGTGAAAGAGAGACAGACAGACAGAAACAATCGGAAATTTACTTTAGAGACTGACAGACAGACAAAGAAAAGCAGAAATCTTTCATGCAAGAGATGTAAATCTTTGATGCATTAAATAAAGAGCGAGAGACCGGAAGCCTTCAAAAATTGCTCCACCCAGGAAAAATTGAACAAAAGAGAACCGAAATCATGAAGTGAGCGAATCTTGATTTTCTTTCTCTTTTATTCAATTCTTCCTGAAAGGGGGAATTTTAGCAGGTCTCCAGCCCTTACCTCTTTTTTTTTTCTGCATGAAAAAGGCAGACAGTCAGAGATGGAAATTTAGTGTATTGAGAGAGGCAGAGACAAAAATTAATATGGACAAAGACATCATAATGAGAGACAAAAATTTAGTACACAGAAAAAAAAGATAGACGGACAGACAGACAGACAGACATATTTAGTGTGCAGAGGGACAGAGAGGCTGACAGGCAGGCATGGCAGGAATTACTTGTGGAAAGAGACAGGAAAAACAAAACCACTCAGTAAAGACAGACAAACAGACCAGCATACTGAGACATTACTTTAGTGGAGAGAGAGACAAACAGACAGAAAAAAAAAATATGGAGAGGTAAACAGACAAAAGCAGAAATTTAGTCGCAGAGACAGACAAAAATTTTATATTGAAAGAGAGACAGACAGAAAGAAAGACGGTCAGACAAGGACAGAAATTTGGCCTAAGAGAAACAAAGTTAGTTTGGAAAGTGACAGACAGAAATCAGTGAGACTACTAAGAGACAGAGACAGCGAAACAGACAGAAATTTAGTGTGTAAA
>NC_137003.1:51622499-51694999 GCF_032717465.1 Coenobita brevimanus
GAGGAGGAGGAGGAAGGAAGGAAGGAAGGAAGGAAGGAAGGAGCGGTGGGAGGAGGAGCAGAAGATAAGTGGATGAGATGGGAGGAGAGAAGTATAGGATGAAGAGAGTAAAGGCCAAATAGAAGATCAATAGTTGATGGGAAAAATGAGGATAAAGGAGGAAGATGTAGGAAGAGGGAGCAGAAAGAAGGAGGAAGAGATTATGGGAGGAAAATAGGGTGAGTGGAAGAGAAAATGGGAAGAACAGAAAATTGAAGTAAAGATTAGAGAAAGAAATGGGAGAAAGGGAGGATAATGGAAGAGAAGAATCGAAGAGGAAGAAGAGAAGATTGGAGAAAAAAAAGATAGGAGGCAGATACTGGAGGAAGAGAAGATATATGGAAGAGAAGAGAGAAGGAAAAAATGATAGATTCAGAACGACGTTGTAGGAGGATAGGAATTTGAGAAGAGAAAATGGTGGGAAGGGAAAATGGGAGGAAGAAGTTTGCGAGGAAGAGAAGATGGCAGGAAGAGAAAATGGCAGGTTGAGAAGGTGAGAGGAAGAGAGGGTGCGAGGAAGAGTAGGTGCGAGGAAGAGATGGTTCAAAGAAGAAAGGGTGCGAGGAAGAGAAAGTGCGAAGAAGACAAGGTGCGAGGAAGAGAAGGTGCGAGGAAGAGAGGGTGCGAAGAAGAGAGGGTGCTAGGAAGAAAGGGTGCTAGGAAGAGAAGGTGCGAGGAAGAGAGGTTGCGAGGAAGAGAGGTTGCGAGGAAGAGAGGTTGCGAGGAAGAGAGGGTGCGAGGAAGAGAGGGTGCGAGGAAGAGAGGGTGCGAGGAAGAGAGGGTGCGAGGAAGAGAAGGTGCGAGGAAGAGAAGGTGCGAGGAAGAGAGGGTGCAAAGAAGAAAAGGTGCGAGGAAGAGGTGAGAGGAAGAGAGGGTAAAGGAAGAGAAGGCGAGAGGAAAAGCAGGTGCGAGGAAGAGATGGTGGGAGGAAGAGTAGGTACGAGTAAGAGGAGGCGCGAGGAAGAGAAGGTACGAGGAGGAGAAGATAAAGGAAGAGATGATAGGACACGGCGGTATGTACAATGGAAACTTAGTAAATATCATCTCCCACCTGTTTGTCGTTGAGAGAGAGAGAGAGAGAGAGAGAAAGTGGGATGTTGTGGCACTTACCCATCTGCTTGTGCTTGTGGTTGTTGGGTTCGTGTGGCACCTCCTCTCTACTGCTGGTCTTGGTGCTGAGGGAGGAGCACCCGTTACCCACACCTGACTGCTGCAGCGACGGCGTCTGTTTGGGCCAAGGCAGGGGGGCGTTAGTGATGTGAAGAGGTTGTGTTCAGGTTAGATGTATGTGTAGTTATGGGGGTAGTAGTAATGGTGGTGATGGTACAGTTGTGGTGGTTAGTGGTGGAGGTAGTAGTATCAGTGGTGGTGACTGTGGGGACATTAGTAATGGTGGTGATTGTGATAGTTGAAGTAGTAGTGATTGTAGTAGTAGTGGGGATAATAGCAATGGCGGCTATTGTCATGGCTGAGGTAGTAGTGATGGGAGTAATAGTAGTAATGGTTATAGGTGGAGTAGTTGTCGTTGTGGGGATAGTTGCACATGTATCAGTAGTTGGAGTAGGAGTGAATGTGAATGCAAGTACACAAGTATGGATGGTATCCCGGAGAGCATAATGCCTTGTTATGCTTGGTGTGTGTGTGTGTGTGTGTGTGTGTGTGTGTGTCTGTCTGTCTGTCTGTCTGTCTGTCTGTCTGTAAACAAAACAACTCAGTTTACATCCGATTTTTGGTGGATAGATTGATGTTCACCCAGTGGTTTGATCTGTTGATTTTGAGAACAGTAGGTCACAAGTCTGGGTCTCGGGGCAAGGTCAGTCCGATTTAGATCAAAATTGGTGGAGGGGTTGGGGGTAAGCCAAGAACAAATGGAGTCGATTTGCCGAACAGTCAGTCAGAAATCAAAGTTCGACCCGTGTGCTTCTGCGTGTGAACAAAATAACTAAATTGGTTTTGGTATGAACTGGCCAAAGTTGATGGAAGAATTAAAGGCCAGCCAAGGATGAAGTAATTTAGAGAACAATAGATCAAAGGTCAAGGACACAGAACAAATTACAATGATGCAGGTTTCTTCCGATTTAGACCAAACTTAGTGGTAGGGTTGAAGATCAGACACGAATGAAGCAACTCGTTTTTTGGAATAATCAAAGGCCAAGGTCGTAGGGTAAAGTCAAATATTCGGCCTTTATTCCATTTGTAGAGGGCGGGTGTTATACTGTCTGAGTGCTCCTTTTTTTTTTTTTTTTTTTTTTTTTCGAATATCGATATTTTGTATTGGCTGTTGTATTGGCCGTGGAGCAGATTTATGCATAGATAAATTATAACGAGGATGTCGAAGTTTAAAGTATGAAGTTACGTACCCTTAGAAGCTGATGAATAAAAAGGAGGAAAGTTGGACATAAGCCGTGAAAAATGTTCATAGACGCCCCGAAACACAAACATGGCTCCCTAAACATGAAACGCCTTTATCTTTGTGTGCCACAGTGTGTCAGCACACCCAGTTTTCGTCCCTTTTTTTTTTTTTTTTTTTTTAAGATGCTGAAACATACTTCAACATGTTTCTGTGTCACTGATTATTGTAGTTTACTAGTTACCTTAAACAGTTTTGATCTGATTTCAACCGAACTTGATGAAGGGACTGAGGATTAGCAAAGGATTTACCTGTTGTTTTAGAGCAAAAAGTTAAAGGTCAAGATCATATGGCAAGGTCAACATAAAGAGCTGATTGGATAGAGACCAATCTCGGTGGCACGGCTGTGGGTAAGACAAGAACAAAGGTAAGCTATTTTGAGAATACTCAGCCACAGGTAATGCATGGTCACAGGGCAAGGCAAAATTTCTACCCGTGTGTGCACGTGTGTCAGCAAAGGAACTAAAGCAGTTTTGATCTGATGTGAACCAAGCTTAAGGGAAGGACTATTGTTTTTTTAAAACAGTAAGACAAAAGTCAAGGTCACATGACAAGGTCAAGTTCAGCAGTTTTTATCCAGTTTACACCACTCTTGTCGGAAGGGTTTAGAGCATGCCGAGAATGAAGAGGTTTGATTTAGAGAACAACCAGTCAAAGGTCAAGGCCACTGGGTGAGGTCAGAGGTCTACCCTTTTGTGTTGTTGTGTATCAGTATTCCTTGCTGTCTGTCAGCATCTGTTGTGCATGCCTGCGCTAGTTTCATGTGATCTCCATGGCAGAGACGGTATTACGGCACTTGCAAATATCAACTGAACCGAGCTTTATTTGCTCCGGAGTACAGAACAAACAGTTCTTCACATAATATTACAAGACCCCACACCGTATGAGGAAAAGATACAACACAGTATAAAGAAGCCCAGCCCCCCTGCAGTCTAAGCAAAAGTCCTCCACCCAAATACATAGAAAAAATCCACACCTAAACACAACATAAACATGACTCACACAATATAAGCAAAAGATTTCCACAGCATAGCAGAGACCCCTTTACTATAAACGACCTACATACTATAAACGAAACTCCCGCATACTACAAACACGTTACCCTCATACTATTAACAAGAGTCCCCCCAGGCTGCAGAGAAGAGTCCCACATGCTATAGACAGAACTCCCAAATACAAAAAAAACAAAAGACCTTCACAAAGTATCAGCAAAACTCTCTCTCTCTCTCTCTCTCTCTCTCTCTCTCTCTCTCTCTCTCTCTCTCTCTCTCTCTCTCTCTTATTCTAGGCGACAGACTCCTCATAAAGCTTTAATCCCTGACGTTGCCTTAATCTTTATCAGGCGAGAGAAGAAAAGAAATATGTAGGTTCCTGTGAAGAGCGTGGCGGTGAGGAGGATGGAAGGGATATTATGATCAGGATAGAGGACAGTCTCAAGGGAGGGAAGGAGGGAGAGAAGGAGAGAAAAAAAAGACGTGAGAGATAGGGAGATAGGGAAAGGAGGAGGGAGTAAGGTAAGGAAGGAGAAGGAGAGCGTGGGAAGGAAGGAAGGAAGGAAAGCAGAGGGAAAAAGGAATCTAGAGGAGGGAGTGATGTAGAGAAAGACAGGGTAGTAATGAGGAGTAGTTGAAACAGACAGAAAGAAAGGAGGGGACGGGAAGAAGGATGGAAGGAAAATGGAGTTTGGGTGGGAGGGAGACGAAAGGAAGAGAGGAGGGGGTTGTGTGAGGAAGAGAAGGAGGAAACAGAATGGAGAGAGAGAGAGAGAGAGAGAGAGAGAGAGAGAATCATGCTCCATTCCTCTGCCCTCATCTCTTCCCTCAGTCATTCCACTCTCCCATCCCCAATCCACATCCTTCTCTCCCGTCCCCCATCTTCACCTCCCACTCTCCACCACCACCTCCCACTCTCCACCACCACCTATTAAGGTTTTTTTTTGGATAGCCTGAGTTCCGATTACATTACTACCCCCCTCCTTCCTTCTTTCCTTCTCTCCCTCCCTCCCTCCCTCATCACCTCTCGACCCCTACCCCTAACCCCCTTCCTTGGCCATCTCCCATATTCTTCAGACCTCTCCCCTCTCCCTCTCCTTTCCCCTATTTACCACCAAAATTCTATTCCCAAATTCGTGTCCCTACTCTCTTCATGCTCATGTCATTCCCCTCTCCCGCACCCCACTCTTCTCTCCTCGTTCTTTCTCCGCACTCCCTAGTCTTTCTCCTAAGCCCCCTCTCTCTCTTCACCCCAATTCCTATGATCTTTCCACTTCTCAGTTTATTTCCTCTCCTCTCCTCTTTCCCACACCCCTTCTCCCATCTCCCCAAACTTATCCCCACTCCCCATCCCATCACCAACCCACTCCCCGCCCTATTCCCACTTCTCATACACAGCCTCATTCTTCTCTGTTTTCTTCCCTCAACCATCAACCTTTCTTCCGTCTCTCCTATCTTCTTCCCAGTTAACCCTCATCTCCCCATCTGACCCCCTATTCTCCCTACCACGTCTTCCAATCCCCACTGTCCCATCCTTACCACCACCCCTTCTCCCTGTCCCCAACCTGCTTTTCTTCCCTCTCCCCAGTCCTCCTAGTCAACTCACAGCATCCCACTCCTTGCCGCACCCTCCCACTTTCACATCCCACCATCCCAATCCTTCCTTCTCCCCCAACTATCCTCCTCCCCTTCTCCCCCGTTCATCCCAGTCCCTCACTCCCGCATTCCCCCAGTCACCACCCAGCTCCTCCCTCCCCCTCCCTTCCTCCCTCCCATCTCTTAATGAGCGTTAGAGCTGGTGGGGTGGTGATTACATTACTGGGCCGCGTTAAAAGGCTTTGTGGACGATAAGTTATGGCCTATTGGCAGAGCTAGAGTATTTACCCGCCTTCTCAACACTGAATGGGAAAGAGAGAGAGAGAGAGAGAGAGAGAGAGAGAGACAGACAGACAGACAGACAGAGACAGACAGACAGACAGACAGAAAGACAGTATAAGAGTGTGTGTGTGTGTGTGTGTGTGTGTGTGTGTGTGTGTGTGTGTGTGTGTGTGTGTGTGTGTGTGTGTTTGCTGAAATCCGAAAAAATGGAGCAAGTTTTCAACCCACTGGAATACTCATACTTTTCACTAGCATAAAAAGATTTCACTAGGTTTTGACATCGGTGCCAGAGTGCAAAAGAACTACTAACTGCAGCCCTACATGATTCCAAACTAATGATTGCAACACTTTTCGTTTTATTTTTTTTTCTCTAATTTGCTTAGTAAGGTCTAAGGCTGTGACTCAGTTTTAAGAGTATAAAGTCTTACTTCTTTTCTAACCAGTTCTCCATTGCAAGGGTAAACAGCCTTCAGACGAATAGAGCGAACATGTGAATAATCTGAAGGGATTATTGAAAGCTGTATCATATCCAGTTCGAAAGGTATAAAGTAAATAAAATCTCCCGAAGGTAGCAAGAATACTTCAAAAATACTTAATCGGAGTGAAGGGAATACAGAAATATGGCCTCAGTAATAACTTGGGGTTTTCTGCTTTTTCTGTTCCCACATAGCCTTGACTGAACTGATTAAGCCCAAAATTTAACTTCCCCATTAGGTGTCCGTAATCAATAACCTTTTTTTTTTTTTTCACAAGTTAATGGCATTTAATCACTCCACACTCCGGCAGGCTCCGTCCTCCTGACTGACAGGCACAGAGGCGGCGAAAATTAATGATTTACTCAACAGGCCTGGAGGACTGATAGGAAGGGAAGCAAACTTGAAATTTTGGGGACTGGGGTCACTGAGCAATTAGCGACTACCCCTCGAGAAAGCTTTTACCTTAATTCTCAGGCCTAGGTAGGTTTCCCAGTGACGTTCGAAATCGTCTTGTAAAACAGGACAAAAATAAGTCGACCCCCCGGGGTGTAAAGATTAATTTGAGATCGCTTCTTAACTTTCAGACCTCAAGAGTAAGATCGTCCAGCATTAGAAACACTAAAATTGGTCAGTCGTCCCCTAAAGTGTATGTGTTAGAAAAGATACTGTGCAACGAACTAATTCACGGAACTTAATGCGACGTTGTTAGTGGCCCAACTTTGTCCCTATGTCTACAAATGGCTTACGAAAAATGTATGAAAATGTTCGCGACCCGGAATCTAGGTTTGCAACTTCACAGACTGAAAGAGAAAACTGTGACTTTCTTTATATTTTATTATCCTTTCGTCCCTCTCCACCTCCTCGACAGTGATATGTATCGCCATCGTCATCACAACAACATTTCCATCATCATCATCACCATCCATATCGCCCCCATCACGATTCTCCTCACCATCACAAGCATCACTTACCATCCTCACCATCAACATTTCTGTCCTCATTACCGCCGTTATCATCCTTCATACCACTGCCCACACAGCACCCTCTATCTCCATCATCACCTTCGCCATTATCATCACCACTTCCTCCATCACAACCACCACTCCACCACCACAATAACCACCATCAACACTACCACAGCCATCGTTACTGCCATCTTCAGTATCACAACCATCATCGTCACTAACATTCCACCAACCATCATCACGACAACCAACATTAATACCATCCCCTTCACAATGGTCATCACCTCCATCTCCCTCATTACCACCGCAGTAAACATTACAGCCACAACTAACCATAACACCATCACCTTCATAGCCATCATCACCACCTCCACAATTCCACTCAACCATCTTTCAGTCATTACCATCACCATACCAGCCAACCTTAGTACAATCACCACTTTAGTGATGATCACCACATTCATCTTTATCATATCATCCATTATCACCATCATCCCCACCAGTATCTCTGTATCACAACTATCATCACCATCACCTTCAGCATCCCTTCACCATTACCACAAGTTACAACCATCACCATCATCACTACCAAGTATCATCACCATCACCTTCAGCAATCCTTCATCATTACCACAACCATCACCCTCATCAGTACCACTATCACCATCATCACTACCACTATCACCTTCATCACGAGCACTGTCACCATCATCACCATCACCACCACATTTAGGAGGGTCGTCTCTAACCAGCTCATATGCAGCATGGGCCTAATGAGCTTCCCCCTTTCAACTCAAGTGCTGGATATTGAGACGCTCCACAAAGACAGTCAACCACCCACTTTACGCTAATTGCCATCAATAAATGAAATAGCCAATTAGGGAGTGGAGAGGCTAATCACATGAGCCATGAAATACTGATTGGATCTTTTGCATGGTGTCATTTGAACGTAAAGATGTGGCGTCTCGTTTCTGTAAAACCTTAGTGATTGATTATATACTTCGTGTGTGTGTGTGTGTGTGTGTGTGTGTTTTAGTTTTTTCCAGACACCGTTCTTTCTTTCATTCTCAAAGAATTTTACATACAGCTAAATTTATGTAGTATTTGATTAATGATTCCAAATTGTAAAAATATTTTCGGGAGTCCCTTAATAATCATACTGTTTTTTTTTTTTTTTAACTCCTCCCCTACGCTTTTTCCAACATTATGGGCAGATGTTCACCTAGTGGAATCCTCCCTTCATACAATCCTGGAAATACCCTCATAGATATCTCTCCATTGTTATTAACTACCACTACTATAAATGTCATTGACCTGAACTACAGACATTACGTTCACTACTACCACTCTCACATTTGTAGCCATCGCCACCATCACCATAATTGCCACAGTTGTATTTTTTGCCTCTGCCACTGTCACCATTACTCTCTACAATCACCACCATCACTCACTAGAACCACAAACATTCTGTTCACCTCTACCACCATCGCAGTCATTAACGCATTCCCCTGACCAGCATCACATTCACACCCATCATCACTGCCGTCCACCTCTACCCTCACTATTCCATTTACCACCATCTAAATCACAGTCACTTTCCACACACCATCATCACATTTACTTTCATCATCACCATCCACCTCTATCCTTACTGTTCCATCCACCAGCATCATTTATCACAATCACTCCCTTTCACTGTCACCATCACTGTCTTCACTGTCATTATTATTACACCATTACACTTCACAGCCATCACCATCGCATTCATATCACATAGCCATCACTGACACTTTTTCTGCAACTGTCATCATTCCATTCACTTCATCATCAGACACTGTCATCATCATCATTCACTCTACAACAACCACCACCATCACATTCAATATAGACACGACTGTCACTATTACGCTCCGGTTACCACCATTTCATCTCCCACCATCACCATCACCCCCACCACTACCACCACCACTACTTTCAGTTCACACACAGTAATCACCATCACTTGCACTACGACTAACATCATTAATTTCACCCCATCTCCCACCATTACCACTAGTTACCAAAATTCTTCTTTCCGTATCACCACCGTAGTCATAACCACTTTATCCACCACCATCACAACAGCCGCCGCTATCTTCATCACTCTACCTCAGTCATAGCCTCTCGGTTTCCCACAACCACTACCACCGCCACTCTTTTTATCACTGTTACTGCCTCCACCACAGTCGCAGCCAACCCATCGACCACCACTACCACCACCACCACCACGCTTCACCACTGTTCTCTCTCTCTCTACGGTTACCAATATCACATCCACTCACCTACCACCATCAAGACCCCACTCCTACCACCACTGCCAAAATTCTTCCAACCACTACCACTGCTCTTCATACACTACTACTACTACTACAACCATCACCGAAATCTTTCCTCTCTGGATCTCTACCATCATCTGCACTCCATACACCACTACTGCCATCACAAACATTATCTTCGTCTCCCAATAACAAGATCCATTCACCACTATCACCATCATCGTTCTTGCAGTACCACAAACTTTATTTCCAACCATTCTCACCACCACAGTACACCACAGTTACTTTCTCTACCACCATCGATATCACCAAAACCACCACCATTACCGCCAAAGTCTGTGCCCTCTACCAGGATCAGTAATTACCACTACTACCACAAAGATTTCAGTACCACTACCACCGTTAGCAAATATCACTAACACATCTCTCTCTCTCTCTCTCTCTCTCTCTCTCTCTCTCTCTCTCTCTCTCTCTCTCTCTCTCTCTCTCTCTCTCTCTCTCTCTCTCTCTCTCTCTCTCTCTCTCTCTCTCTCTCTCTCTCTCTCTCTCTCTCTCTCTCTCTCTCTCTCTCTCTTACCACGTTTACCAGACCCTTCTTCTCTTCCCACCACCACCACCACCACCACTCCCACAACCACCACCATCGCCCACTATACACACCATCCTCTCGCCTATCATCATTATACCTGAAGGGGTGTGTGTATGCAGCTTAGGAGCCGAATACTAGCCAGACGCAGAGATAAGTGGTTCGGTGAGGGAGTGGATGGAGGCTTGTGTTTTCCCCCTATTTTTTTAACCTCTCTCTCTCTCTCTCTCTCTCTCTCTGTATGTGTGTGTGTGTGTGTGTGTGTGTGTGTGTGTGTGTGTGTGTGTCCTCCAAAATCTAATTCACTTAACGTGTGGCCGAACATCCAGAGCTTTCGCAAATTTGGCCGTGTTTAAAGAGAGAGAGGGAAAACCATAAAGAACTAGCACCAAGCCAGAAAATAACTATTTGGCACTCAGGTAGAAAGTAGCAGAGTCGATGTTGATAGAGTCGCGCTGATAGATACAGCGGTGTACAGAGTCGATGTTGAGAGAGTCGCGTTGATAGACACAGCATTGTTCAGAGTCTGTGTGGATGGTGTTGCATTCACAGATACAGCGTTATAGGCTACAGAGCTGATGTTGATAGAGTCACGTTGATAGATACAGCGTTGCACAGAGTCGATGTTGATAAGAATCGCAATGATGGATACGGCGTTTCACAAAATCGATATTAATAGAGTCGGCATTGATCAATTCGGCGCTGTCAAAGTCGACGTCGATGGAGTCCGCATTGGCAGAGTCGACGTTGATAAATTCGGCGTTGGTAGATTCAGCGACGATAGATTCGCGCTGATAGATTCGGCGTTTGCAAGTATGTGGGAGACCCTGTCTAAAAGGCAGAGGGATTCCCAGCCCCACCACCCCCTCTCTTACAACACGCAGGGAACACGAGGGTAGTAGTCTACTTCCCCCGTACCCAGGGGATACCCCTGTCTGGACGCTAAAATAGCATAACACACTACATAATAGCTAGTAACGTATATATGTAATATAGAGGTTAGATGGAAGTCGTGCCCAATTGAGAGCGCTAGAGGAAGCAGCAATGCACATTCTCAGTTAGGAATTTCACACACAGCACAAGGACGCCTGATGGGAAACTCCCCAGGCTCGGGAAGGTTCCACGCACCTGTTCCCTTACACGTGACACAACCAGTCATATACAGGGGAAATTGGGGAGACAGAGCTGAAAGGGTTAGGAGAGAATAGAGGCACAGTGAGGAGAGGCAGGAAGGAGTGCGCGGGGGCTAGTAAGCATAAAATCGCTTTCACCTCAGTCCTGCTCTTGTGAGATACTCCCTAGAAAACTCACCTCAGTACTACTGTTGTTAGATATTCCCTCTGAAGAAATAAACTGAAATCAAACCCCAGGCTTATCTTTATCTTTCTCCTGCCATCTACGACAAGTACAACGAACATTCTCTCCTTCTTAAAATCCCTGCAATTCAACACACAGTTGCAATAGCCCGGCAACAGCTACTTATATTTGGAGAGAGAGAGAGAGAGAGAGAGAGAGAGAGAGAAATGTCTGTTCTCTACAATTCCGCTGTTTTGTGGGAGTGTATATGTTAAGGAGAAAGACAGACATACAGGCAGACAGACAATCAGACAGATGGATAAAGATAGTTATAGAGGCAGACAAAAAGAATATAAAGAATGTGTTCCAGTATGTCCAGCGTGCATGTGTGCGTGCGTTTGTGTGCGCGCGCATGTGTATGTGTTCCCTACCCTGGCACTAATAATATCAAGCCGTGTAAAAGTCGTTTGCATGTATGAAGTGGCTTTCGCTCTGGCCTCCGGTATCTCCACTTTGTTTTCTATATTTCTCTAAGCAACAATGGGACCAAAATACAGTGGTTTTCGGTAAGAACGAAGCGCCATAGAAATCACTGTTATTGAGTCATGTTCTTGCTGACATGGGAGACTTCGTAGCCCCTTTCTTTAACGATTTATTTTGCACATTACACCTTAATAGTCGCTTACATGATGTTTATATCGTTTTAATTTACGACATAGTTTGCATCAATATTACACTAAGGGATATCAGTCATCTCATTATTGAGAAACCTTTGCACTGTGTTACAGCAAACGCTAGATGCATTTATTCGCCTGTGAGTGAGTGTTGAAGCCTGACGGTGTTAATTATGATGATATTAACCTTGTCTAGGCTGGGACTGCAATGGTCTTTTATTCCAGCTAAAGTCAGACGATTTTACTCAGCATCAAGTGTATTATAAGACCCTGAGAGCGTTCATATTATCATTTATGTAATTTATGTCTTTTTTGATAATGAGATACTTTGCATCAAATACATACAAGAGTATATTAACGAGGAATACGCAAAATAAATAATTCAGGAAGTATTCTGTAAAATCTTCAAAGCTACTAAGGACGCTGTTAACATCTTGTAATATATAATCCTGTGTGTGTGTGTGTGTGTGTGTGTGTGTGTGTGTGTGTGTGTGTGTGTGTGTGTGTGTGTGTGTGTGTGTGTGTGTGTGTGTGTGGTGCAGCCAAAATTGGAAAAAGGATTTTGATGAAACTTGGCAGGATGGTTGGAATCGGGTCCTTGATGGGCCCGTTTTAGTTTCATGTTTATTGATATTTTCTGAAGGGATGTTTTTTACCCTAATACTTGTCCCCATTGGTGTTACGCGTACATGGAAGACACGGTGGGGCATTTCCATGGGGTTTCATTCTGAGAGAGAGAGACTATTTTGTTCAGCAGAAAATGGGTGGTAGTGGTGGTAGCTGTTATGGTGGTGGTGGCAACTGTGACGACCGTGGTGGTGATGGTTGTGGTGGTGGTGGTAATGGGGTGGTGGTAACTGTGTTGGTGGTAGTGGCGTTAGCTGTGATGATGATGGTGGTGGTGCTGGTAGCTGTGGTGGTGGTGGTGATGGTGTCTATATATCGAGGATTGACAGTGATACCTATACTCTTTCAGGTGAGAAATTGAATGATGATAATGATGGTGATGGGGACGACGATGATTTCAATGATGCTGATAACGGTGATGATAATGGTAATGAGAAGGATGAGAGTAATTTTTAATCAGTAATGAGGGTGTGTACTGGAGGGGTAGGAGTGTGCAGGAGAGGTGAGGGGAGGAATGGGGTAAGAGGTGTGAGGAGTGTGCAGGTTGGGTGAATAGAAGGAGTGACGGGGAAGGGGTGCACAGGAGGGGTGAGGAAAGGGGTGTACAAGAGCGTTGAGGGGAAGGGTGTACAGGGAGGGTGAGGGAAGGAGGTGTACAGGAAGGGTGAAGATGGGGTGCACGGGAGGGGTGAAGATGGGATGCACAGGAGGGGTGAGGGGAGAGGTGTACTGGAAGAGCGAGGAGAGGAGTGGTACAAGGAGGATGACGGATGAAAGGCAGGGAGGGTGAGGGATGGAAGGAAGTTTGAAAAATGGGCAGAATCGTGTTTCCCGTGATCCCCTGACACTCCCTCTCGTTCACACCTTCCTCACACCATCTCTCTCTCTCTCTCTCTCTCTCTCACACACACACACACACACACACACACACACACACACACACACACACACACACACACACACACACACACACACACACACACACACACACACACACACACACACACACACACACACACACACACACACACACACACACACACACACACACACACACACACACACACACCTCTTTTTCCTCCTCCATCTCTCATACAGCTTCTTCTTACTCCCTCTTACGCTAATCCTCTATTCCTCTCTCTCACAGTCTGACTCTTCCTCACATCCCGTCTTCCTATGACTCACTCTCACCTCCATTTTCTCTTCTTCTCTCTCCCTTTCACTCTCATCCTCGTTCATCATTATTTCATTCTCTTTCTCTCCCTCTATTCTTCACACTTTCCCTCTTTCCTTCTCTCCCGCTCTCGCTTTCTGCCCTCCTCCTTTCCTCTCTGTCTCCTCCCACTTCTTGTCTCTCTCTGTCTCTCTTCCCCATCCTTTTACTCTCCTCCTCTGTCTCCCTATCTCTACCATCATCTTTGTCTCACCCGCTCCCATTCCAGTCCTCACTCCTCTTTCCTCCGTGCCTCTCATTTCATCCCTCCCTCTTTCCCTCCGATTCACTCCCTCCCTCTTTCCCTCCCATTCACTCCCTCCCTCTTTATCTCCCATTCACTCCCTCCCTCTTTATCTCCCATTCACTCCCTCCCTCTTTCCCTCCCATTCACTCCCTCCCTCTTTATCTCCCATTCACTCCCTCCCTCTTTATCTCCCATTCACTCCCTCCGTCTTTCCCTCCAAGCTGTATTCTCAGTCTCAGTCTTCTCACCTTATACACTTCCCATTCTCTCTTGCATCCTTATCATTACCCGTTCTTATGTTTCTCTCCATCACTCTCAACCTCCATCCCACCTACTGTACATACCTCTCTCTCTCTCTCTCTCTCTCTCTCTCTCTCTCTCTCTCTCTCTCTCTCTCTCTCTCTCTCTCTCTCATCAACACTCACATACAATCCTCAATCTGCATCCTTCGACTCTCCACTATTTTTGCCGGAGTGATTTTGCATATGCTCTCTCTCTCTCTCTCTCTCTCTCTCTCTCTCTCTCTCTCTCTCTCTCTCTCTCTCTCTCTCTCTCTCGTGTGTGTGTGTGTGTGTGTGTGTGTGTGTGTGTGTGTGTGTGTGTGTGTGTGTGTGAGAGAGGGTTATTCAAGCACTTTTTTTATTTATTCTTGGTGTGCGTGCGCATATGAGGCCGACCAACGCCTGTGTGCGTCTGCACCCGTGTACGTACGCCTGTTAGCATATACCTTTGAACATTTGCCTCTGTGTAAGTGTCTCTCTGTTTACATAACCTTATGTAAACGTAAAAGTCTGTGCACGTATGCCTGTGAATGTCTCTATGTATATTTGTGTGTATTAATATTAAATCCATCTATGAACGCCCACATAGATGTGCACATGTGTGTGAGTATGCCTTTGTCTATGTGTGCATCTGTATACCTATGCTTCTGTGTATGTGTGCATCTTTGTTGTTTACCTCAATATCCGTATCCTGGTGTTTGCGTCTCCTCTATGTATACATCCCCTGTTTGCATTTCTTCTGTATACACATTCCTGTGTGTACGTATCCCTTTATGTGCATCTGTATTTGCGTCTCCTTTGTGTACGTATTCCTGTGTGCGCTCCTCTCTGTGCGTAAACCCGTGTGCGTCGCCACTCCCGCCCTTATATCGTCCAATTTCTCTCTCATTCCACGTTTTTCATTCCCCTGTCATGGAGCCACTTTTCCCCATTCTTTTTGTTTTCCTGCCTGCATTCCTTACCCGGCAGTTTTCTTGTCCTGTTTTCAGTATGTTATGAGTCCAGATTTTCGTTTTCCTTACCCTTGTCCCCTCTCTTTCCCTCTTTACTAGATATTTTTTTTCTTTTCCTGTTTTTTTTTAAATGACGTGGTGTTTGTTCTGTAGTATATATTTCGTTTTCTCTTCTCATGGCTCTTTTTCGTGTGTGTTTTCTCTTCTCTTTCCCTTTCCATTACTCACCTCCTCCTCCTTCTCCTCCATCTCTTCTTTTTCGTCTTCCTCCTCCTTAACATCATCATCATCACCATTGCCGTCCTTTGCCTCCCTCCCCACTCATTCCCTTCCTCACTTCTTCACCCCTCATCCTTCTCACTTTCTTTCCCTTTCCTCCTCCTCCTTCTCCTCCTCCTCCTCCTATCAGTGTTGCTGTTGTTTTCCTGTTATCGCTTATTGCTTCCACCCTCTCTCTCTCTCTCTCTCTCTCTCTCTCTCTCTCTCCCATCAACACCCACGTACAACTCAATCTGCATCCTTCGACTCCCCACTATTTTTTGCCGGAGTGGTTTTACGTGTGCCCCCCCCCTTCTCTCTCTCTCTCTCTCTCTCTCTCTCTCTCTCTCTCTCTCTCTCTCTCTCTCTCTCCTGTACCTGCCTGCCTATCTATCCAGCAATAAAAAGAAAAATTATCCTCTTCTCTGTCTGTCTCTTCGTACTTATTGCTCATCTTTCATTTTCTGTACCTCATTTTCCCTTTACTTGTTCCTGTTCCTGTTTCCCCTCTCCCTTCTCTCATTATTCGCCCCACCATTGGATGTTCGCACCCCAGGAAATAGACTTAATCCCTTCAGACCGACAACGCCATTCTCGGTACAATTGTCTCGCTACGTTTTTAGTCATATTATGGGAGCACCATGGGAGTAAGGGAGTTAATGAAGGCTGTATCTACTCCCTTCAGCTTGAGAGAGAATCTTCCTTTGTGTAGTTGCTATCACCAGATGATTTTACTCAGATTAGTAGAGCAACATAGTAGTAAATGAGAAGGAAATGAAGAGAGTATCTAATCCCTCCAGCTCCAAAAGTCTTTCCTAAGCAGAGAAACATCGTCTTGAAATGCTAAGAATAAAATATAAACAAGAAGGAGTGCTCAGAGCCTGTAGCACCGGAGCCCAACAACGAACATACCCTGTGACCATGACCCACTGATGGCTCTCACATTCGAATTACTTCATTCTTGCCTCACCCCGAACCCCTCCACCATGTTGGGTTCAAGTCGGATAAAAATGAAGTGAGTCGACCTTGCCCTGTGACCTTGATCGTTGACCTTTCCCTGTAACATAACCTTTGATTGTTCTCGAAATGGAATCCTTATATCCTTGCCTAATCCTGAACCCTTTCACAAGGCATGGTCTAATTCGGATAAAGACTGGTTACATTAGCCTTGGCGTGTGGCCTTGACATTTGACGTTCCTTTTCTCTCTGTGTGTGTGTGTGTGTGTGTGTGTGTGTGTGTGTGTGTGTGTGTGTGTGTGTGTGTGTGTGTGTGTGTGTGTGTAACACATGAAGCTCCAAGGAAATGCTCCGTCACATTTTCCGCGTAATGTAACTTCAACTGGGACAATCATTAGGGGCCATGAAATTGAAACGGGTCCATCTGTGACCCAGTTCAAACCATCCTGCCAAGTTTCATCGAAATCATATTTCCAGTTTCGGCTGCGCCACACACACACACACACACACACACACACACACACACACACACACACACACGATTATAGTA
Organism: Coenobita brevimanus; assembly: GCF_032717465.1. Classification (NCBI taxonomy): domain Eukaryota; kingdom Metazoa; phylum Arthropoda; class Malacostraca; order Decapoda; family Coenobitidae; genus Coenobita; species Coenobita brevimanus. The sequence continues at coordinate 51,639,217 of NC_137003.1, forward strand.
TGTGTGATAAACTACAAATGGGGATATTTCAAGGAAAGGGTTAGCTCGAAGACCAAATCAGCAGGTAAGGATCGTAGTGTGTGGCATATGGATCTGTGCAGTCCCTTCCAGTTTCACGTCTACCTTGCAGCCTTCAAGTTTTGTGCTGTTGCTCCTGTGATTTTAGGCTAATCTGAAACGTGAACCCAGTGAACTCCAGGCTTAAGTTGCCCTTTTCATGCAGTTCACCATTTTCCTTTCGAGGAATAGGGAAGTAAATGAGGAATTTTTGTATATCAGGGCGGTGGATCCACCCGGCTATATTGGTGTCACCACATGAAGGTACCAAAAGTTTCGAGGAATATGGCAGTGTTGTACTTGTTTATAATCGAGTGAATTAACCTCTTTATAGGTGCCATGCTATGAAATACTAGGGAACAATTTTATTTCTGAAAAGAAGCTATGGATGTGAAAATATTGCTCGTAACTTGTAATCTGAATGTAAACACGGGACTGAAGGAAACTGTACCTGAACATTCCCCCTGCCTACTCTCTCAATCTCCCCTCTTCCTCCCTCCAACTTTCAGTGCTTCACTTTTCCTCTTCCGCGTTCACCTTTTAACCTTTCCGATTTTTGTCCCCTCTTTCGGGGAACCGGTAGTGCAGTAGTTAGCATATTCAGCCCGCAGCTGAAAGAACCTGTGTTTGATTTTGGGACCGGTCAGACTGGTAGGCTATATTCAGTTTGGTTCGCCCTGTGGGCAGAAGGATGTCACTTAAGATAAACTAGTGACACGATCTCGGCAGCTGATACTCCGTCAAGGTACTGCGGGGAGCGTGAGGAACTAGACAGTATTATTCATAATTATAGAAGGCAATGAGGAATTGATTTGCTATATCACGTCTCCACTTTCAGCAAATTTATGACACGATTTTAGTTCTTACCGCCTTATCGATGAAAAGGTTAACAAAATATTATGGTCATACACAGCAGAACGTGTGCTTTCCGTAGTGTATCAAACGGCTCAGCGGATCTAATATCTCCGTATAATTAACAGTATTCTTAGTTTATGCAAACTGTATGGCTCGATCATAAATGCAGCGGTATTTATGTAACATTTGCCATACCATTTTCCTACATATTACGTTTTGTGAACCATTGAACATAATATAATCAATTTCCGCAGTATGTAAATGCAATAAAATATGATCATTGTTCTTTCTGAAAGTAATTTCCTTTTACATTGTTGTGTCCCCCCCCCCCGTATCTCTCTCTCTCTCTCTCTCTCTCTCAGTGTTCATCATTCTTTCCCTCACCTCTTTTCCTATCCCCTCCATCATATTCTCTTCCACCTCATCTGTTCTTACTTGCCTGTATATTTCTCGTTCTTACTCTTCCTCTTCTTCCTCATCATTTACTCCTCTTCCACTCCATTTCATCCTCATATGCTTCCTCCATTCATTTTGCCGATTTTTCCTTTTTTATTCTTTCCCTTCTTTCATTTTTTCTCTCTTCTTCCTCTGTTCGCCTCATTTTCCTGCAGTTTTTTCTGACAATTTGTCTTTCGCTTTCCTTCCTATGTTCTTCCTCTTTCCTCTCTCCCTTCCTCTTCTTTTCTGTCTCCTTTGGTGGTTTAATATTTATATGGATGGTGTTGTAAGGGAGGTGAATGCAAGCGTGTTAGGTGGAGGTTTGAGTCTGGTGAATGCTAATGATAGAGAGTGGAATCTGAATCAGCTGCTGTTTGCGGATGATACAGCACTGGTGGCTGATTCAGAGGAGAGATTGAGACAGTTGGTAGAGGAGTTTGGAGGGGTGTGTGAAAGGAGGAAATTGAGAATAAATGAGAATAAGAGTAAAGTGATGAAGTGTACGAGGTTGGTAGATGGTAGGAGGATGAATATAGTTTTGTATGGTGAGTTGTTTGAGGAGGTAGAATGTTTTAAGTATTTAGGGTCAAATGTGGCTGTGGATGGAAGAATAGATGTAGGTGTGAAGTTTAGAATGAATGAAGTAGGAAAGGTGCTGGGAGGAATGACAACAGTGTTTAGATGTCGTTCGCTTAGAATGGATGTTAAGAGAAGGCTGTGTGAGGGTGTAGTGGTACCGACTGCATCATATGGGGCTGAAACATGTAATATGGGTGTAGCAGAGAGGAAAAGTTTTAATATCATGGAGATGCGATGTCTGAAGAGTGTATGTGGAGTGACGCGTATGGATCGAGTGAGAAATGATGAAGTGCGAATAACTGGAATTATGGGGGAGATGGCTGATCGAGTTGAGCAGAGGGTGTTGCGTTGGTTGGGCATATGGAGAGATTGGATGATGAACGATTGGTAAAAAAGATAACTGGATCTGATGTGAGAGGTGTAGGGCTGAGAGGAAGACAACGAATAGGATGGATGGACAGTGTGAAGAGAGCGTTGGATGCGAGAGGGATGTCTGTTGAGCAAGGAAGAGTGGCTGCGCGTGATAGTGATGACTGGAGAGAAACTGTGATAATAAATGGTGACGCGGACCCGAAGGGATATTCTGATCAGCTGCGCAGGTCAGGTGCGGGTAAGGGGATGGGTCCATTATGATGTGGCAGCTGTAAACCAGCTTTTGCTGTCGGGCCCTGCTGCGGATGTCGCTGATTTGCTCTTTGCAGTTGACCTCGTACTGTGTGATGCGGTGAGGATCTGTCCCGTCAGCCCTTGGAGCTAAGTACGAGTAAATGTGTGTGTGTGTGTGTGTGTGTGTGTGTGTGTGTGTGTGTGTGTGTGTGTGTGTGTGGATAAGTACATTGGGAGTGTGTCGTCCTGTCTCGACTACCGTCCTTCTTTTGGGGAGAGCAGCTTAGGTATATGGGTACCGTAGATAGACTGATCGTTCTCTTTATTTCTACGTGTTTCCTCTCTCCATCCCTTGCCTCTGTCTACCCTTTAATTTCTCTCCTTCCCCTCCCATCGTCATTTCCTTTTCTCGTCCTTGTCTTTACTTCTCCATTCTTCCTTCCAATCTTCCTATCCCTCCTCTCCTCTTCTCGTCCCGTTTTCCCTCTCGTTCTCTCTCAGCTTAACCCCTCCTTTTCTTCCTGTTCCGCTTTTATATCTATCCCTCTTCGCTGACCTTTTCCCTTCTTCCTCTCCGCTTCACCCCTGCCTCTCTTTCCCTTCCTCTCTCGTCTTTCCCTCCAACTCTCTTTCCTTTTTCTCTTTTTCCACTTTCCCTTTCCCATTCTGCCTGCTCACTTTCCCTGCATTTTGCCCTCATTTCCTCATCCCATCCATCATCTCCCTTCCTTCTCCTTCCTTTTTTCCTCCTTCCTTCCTTACCCCCTACTTCTTCCTTAACTTCCTCCTCCCTCCCCTCCCTCCCCTCAATCTCCTCACCCCCTCCAGCCATCAGTCATGTCGTACTTCTTCTCTTCCCCTGTTTCCTCTTTCTTTCTTCTCCAACCCTCCTCCTTCCTGTTTCTCTTTCTCCACTTTTTCTTCTCCCTCCTCCTCCATCTCTCTCTCTCTCTCTCTCTCTCTCTCTCTCTCTCTCTCTCTCTCTCTCTCTCTCTCCCCCCTCAGTTTCTCGCTTTCCATCAATCACTACCCTCTTTCACTTTCTTCCACAGCTGTTTCTCTCTCTCTCTCTCTCTCTCTCTCTCTCACTTCCTCCTCTCTCCCCTTCCCTCCTTTCCTCCTTATCTCCTCCTTCCTCCTATCTCTCTTTGGTAATTGTCCCTCCTCTTCTCCCTTTCCCTTCCCTCCTCCAGTCACTATTTATTTCATCTTTCCTTCCTGGCTGGTTCTCTCTCTCTCTCTCTCTCTCTCTCTCTCTCTCTCTCTCTCTCTCTCTCTCTCTCTCTCTCTCTCTCTCTCTCTCTCTCTCTCTTTCCCTTTTCTCCCCTTTACTTTCTTCCCTTACTCTCCCTTCTGTACTTTCTCTCTTTTCCCTTCACCCTCCCATGACCTCCCTTCCCTTTTCCCCTTCTCCTTCCTCTCCTGCCCTCCTTTTCATCCTTTCTCCTCTCCCTCGTTGCTCTCCCTTCCCTCCTCTTCTCCCATTCCACTCCTTCCCTCTCTTTCTCTCTCTTTAATCTCTCTCCCTCCCCCTCCTAATCGCTCTCTTCTCATCCATCAGTCATCACTCAGTTCCTTTTCCCTCTGTTGTTCCTTTCTTTTCTCCTGTCGTCTCTTCAATTCTCCTTTCTGCTTCTTTCCTTTCTTCTCCTTCTTCTCCCTGCTGCATCTCTCTTCCGCCCTCCCCTCTCTTTTCTTATCTCTTACCTCACTTTTTCCCTCCCTTCCTTCTCATCTCTCCCTTCACTTCTCTTCTCTCCTCTCCTTCCCTCTCTCTCTCCTATTATCCTCCTCCTCCTTCCGTCTCCTTCCATTCCTCTTAGCTCTCTCCATCCCTTCCTTTTTCCCTCTTCCCTCCCTCCTCTCTTCTCTTATCTTATCATTCTTTCCCTCATATCTTTCTCCTTCTCTCCTCTTCTCTCCCTCGTCTCCTTGCTGCCCCTTCTCTCCCTTCGCTTGTTTCCTCTCCTCCTTTCCCTTTTCTCTCACCTCCCATCACTTCTTTCCCTCCTCCTCTCTCTCTCCTCTCCCTCCTTCCTTCCTTCCCCTTCTCTCCCTTCATTCATCTCTCTCCTTCTCTCCCTTTTATCTCTCACCTCCCTCCTCTTTTTCCCTCCTCCCCGTTCTTCCTCTTCTCTCCTCTCCCTCTTATCTCGCTCTCACTCCTCCGGCACATCAATCACCACCCACATCCCCCCCCTTCCCCACTTGCGCCCCTGTAAACCCACTAAACCCCAGCAGGTATTCCTTTTTCCACACGCCTCTAGTATTGGAAGGGTTTATAAAGGCTGTGTCTGACTCCTCCAACTCCCAAAATCTCTCCACAAATAAATAAATAAATAAATAAAGGGCGGCAGAAGTGATAGGTTATTCAATACGTTTTTTGAGGGAGGTGGTTAATCTATTCGGCACAAGGACTCTCTCTCTCTCTCTCTCTCTCTCTCTCTCTCTCTCTCTCTCTCTCTCTCTCTCTCTCTCTCTCTCTCTCTCTCTCTCTCTCTCTCATTCGTGCCGCCACCAGAGAACGTATCCACCTTACGAGCGACGTTTGGAACTGGAGGATTTACAAACATCCTTCACTGACCCACTAATTATACTGGCTCCTCCTACGTTAGATTAAATTGTCAGGAGGCCGAGAAACTAAAATTACCCCCGTCAACCAGGTAACTTCCCCTCGCCTCAATTGTGTTCAGGTTAGGAAAGGTGTCTCGCCCTGAAGAAGCCAGTGAGAGATATAACTAACCCCACCCAGACTGATCTCTCTCTCCTAAGGTGAATATAATCGTCTGGTGCTGGCTAAAGTAAAGTGAAAAATGCGGTGTAGCCCATGAATGAGGTGACGTAATCTCAGCTTCATTCATGCTACCGCCTGACGATTTTATTCAGCTCTGGGAGGCCTTGTAGCTGTGAAGGGGTTAGCTTAGGCTGTATCTGCTTTAACCCCTCGTACTCGAAATGTCTCACCTCTACTGAAGGAAATCGTCTGGTGGTAGCAAGTTAGTGAGAAAGACGTCACCAGATTGAAGGGGTTATTTTGACCTCCTCAGCCTGAAGAAGTACACACGCTGAATCGTATGAGGCATTTTTCGTTTTCACAATTCCTATAATAATTAGCTTAGACGTTAACAAATACAGGTGATTATCTTCATTAATACCTTCAGTACTTCAGCGCCTTCCCAGCCTAAAATAACGCTTTTGGAGGGAGCAAGACTGAACCCGACTTATACATACGTTGAAGGGGTAAAGGAGGGAGTCTGTGGCGCAAATTTCTGTTCCCCACTTCTTAACTTTGCTCTTTAACTTTCCTCCCACCCGCATCGCTCAGTCTCTCCCTGTATCATCTCTCTCTCTCTCTCTCTCTCTCTCTCTCTCTCTCTCTCTCTCTCTCGTACTTTCTTTTTCCCCTTCATTTTTTTTTTTCCATCCATAACTATGCCTTCTCGGTTTTCCTCTCCTTCTGCTCCAGATATCCCCCGGTGCCTCGCTTTTTCATTTATTCTTCTTGTCTCTTAACTTTTCTCCTCTCTCTCTCTCTCTCTCTCTCTCTCACACACACACACACACACACACACACACACACACACACACACACACACACACACACACACACACACACACACACCATGACGCTAAAAAAAATTGCCTTTATGAGCGTGTATACATTTCTTTTTCATTTTTTTCATTTTCTCGTTTCATTTTTTTTCCTTGTACTCTGATGATAATGGATTCGAATCTCTTTGAGGCGACTGAGAGTTTTTCCATCACGAAATTCTAGCATAAATAAAAATTATTGAACATTTTGATACAGGAATCTGTTTGTCTATCTCTCCGTCTACGTATTTCTGTTGGACAGTTTGTTTTATCTGTCTGTTTTTTCTGTCTGGCTAAGTGTGTACCTCTCTGTCTCTCTATCTATCTGTCTGTTTATCTATTTGAGGTAGATTCATATCCAACCAGCAGTGGGCACTATAGCAGAGAGCATTGAACGATGTGTATCCTTATGAACACGACTGTACCTGCCTTCTCATCTGCCTGCCAGAAAACCAGTCAGCCCTATTACCAAGCTGTCTATGTACCAACTTCCCTATCTAGCTGTCTGCCTTCTTGCCTGCGTTGCTGTCTACCCACCAACTACCAAACAGCATATCAGTTTGCCCACTTATTTGTCTGACTATTTATCCACGTACACTACCCCTATCCACTTCCCTTTTAACCTATACATTTACCTCATTACGTGCCTGCCCATCTATCTATCCATCTCGATCTATCTATCCCCCCAAGTCAGAGGGTGGGCGCCTGTTATCGGGTGTCGAAAAATCAATACATAATAGACAGCGTTATAGATCAGGGGGCGGCTCCCCCGTGTTGGCTGTTCGTTCACTTCACTGTTTGCTGTCTGTCCGAACACTCCACTGCCTGCTGTCTGTTTCTCTCTCCACCTCTGTTTGCTGTGTGTCTTTTTGTTCACTCGTCTGTCTGTCTGTTCATCCCACCTCGTGCTGTATCTCTCCCAAGGGCAACAAAGTGAGAAAATGGACTAAAACTGCAAGGAAGAAAAACAGAGCTGAGTCTTAGACGTAACAACAACAAACTTTCACCCTTATTGTTGTTAACCCCCTTCAGTCCAAATGATCTCATTAGAACTAAGTAAAATCACCGTCTTTAATCAGAGCAAGATCGATAACACTTCCTCTGGTTGAAAATAGTTATGTGAGATTTCATTTAACCTTTCATCAGAGGTTTGTCTCCCTTGCTGATGTGTGCTTATGGGAGAAAATAAAGAACCCAAAGCTAAGAACCTTCAAAATTTTAGCCACAGTGGAAGAACTAATACGTCCTAGAGGTGAAAGAATTAGTGATAAGCATAGCCTGCCAGGTTACGTACTGGAAAGCACATGACCTACCTTAAATCATGTCAAACCAAGCCAAGCCAAACCAAATCAGACCAAACCTAGCAAAGCAAAACAACCCAGCCCAGCCCAACCCAAGCCAACCCACCGTAATCAAACCTAAACCAAACCAAAGTAAACCAAAACCAAAACAAAGCAAGCCTAAATCAACCCAACCCAACGCAGCCAACCCAAACCTAACCTAACCAAACCAAACCCATTTCAGTGGCTTAACATAAACCTAACTTAACCTGACCTTGCATATAATTAACAGCCAAACCGAAGCTAACGTAACTAATGCAATACCAGAGTAAAGCAGCTTACCCAACCCATCCCAAACACCGAGCCATACCAAACCCAGCCCAGTAATCTAAACTTAATCATAACTGAGCCAACCTGACCTGACCTACCCATCCAAACCAAACCAAACCAAACCAAACCAAACCAAACCAAACTAAACCCAAGCCAACCAAACCCAAGCCTCCCCGTGCACCAAGACGGACCCTAAAACCCGGCTCTTCCCGTAATCTGGGCTGTGATCACGAGAGCTAATCTCCGTAGGCGTGGGTTGGAAGCCGACGGGGCCATTATCGTGGCGGGGGAGCCCTGCTGGTCGTAACAATGGTGCCAGTAAGTAGGCTTCCCTGTTCTCCCTACCTCTGCCCCGTCACTGTGCCCCCCTCACCCCCTCACTCTCTTTCACTCGCTCATCCACTTTACTGGGTTTACCCATCCTGTCTTACGCCCTCATTGTCTTATGTACATTATGGGACAAAAAGTTTCGCACGCTATTCCAGCACTTTTACTTCACATTTACGGCATGTTCGTCACTTTCCTGGCGGTCCTTCGTGACGTATCACATCAAAGAATATCATCCATGGACAGAGAAACATACCAAGCCTCTCTCTGCTTAGGAGTACTAGCCGGTTGAGGAAAGTGTGATGCAGAGGAAGTGAAAATGTCTTTTGTCATCGACTGTACCTTATCTGTTAACCCATTTAGTAAATAAATGACCCATCTATTTCTTTTTTCATGAAATAGGTTGTTGTTGCTGTTATTATTATTATTATTATTATTATTATTATTATTATTAAGAAATCCACACTCTGTGGAGTTCTTATTGATGTTCCAGATATTCTTTTTTTTTGGGGGGGGGGGAGGGGCGGAAAGAGCTAGAAGGCTGGCATTCGAAGACCGTTCAACACTTAAAATTTTCAGCGGGTGATGTATCTTGGTTGCATGTTTCTTTTGGTACATTTTTTTTTCCAAGCACTAGCGCCCTCTGTTATTTTTTTCAAATTTTGTTCTCCTGCGCAGCAGAAATTACTGAATCGATTGCTTTTCAAATGTCCCAGTATGTAATCGTCAACATATACTAGTTCACCTGCGTATTGACATTGAGTTCCAACAAATACTTTTTGAGATATTGAGGAAAATCAGAATGTCCCTCTCATGCTTGAAAGTACTAAATCGGAAAGTATTTGGCCGATTTTGACTAAACTCGGTCGAAAGGTAGTGGGTCATGAGCGAGCATGATATGCATTGCATGAATGACCTTGACCTTGATCTGAAGATCACACGCCAATATCCGTAAAAAAAAAAAAAAAATGAGTCATACCAATAGTCCTGTAATATTAAGTCTACGATGATAAAAGTATTTTCAGAATCCTTAGAGTGTCTACTTTTGGGGACCATAACAGCAGTTATGGCAAATCATTTTTTTTTTTTTTTTTTTTTTGCGCTTTTTGACGATTTCTGGACCTGTCATCAAAAAGTTGCTTAGAATGCTAAAAATGCTAATTTTCTGCGTACAGTACATAATTTACCAAGACTTAATAGTTTGTCATATATAATGGTTTATACGGAATTATAGATTCTCACGTTTATAGGACTTGGCAAGAACAAAAATCATGACACTTATCTCCGCACATTCAATTTATGATGTATTACTAATAATGCATCATTTACCACCACCACTCCTAATACTGTGTGTATTTCAAAGACTGTACACCATATCTGATGTACAAGAGTAGATTTTTTTTTGTTTTGTTTTTTGTAAATCTAATCTGGAATGTGGTATTATCATCTGGAATGTGAAGTTCTTTGAATATTGCTTCAGTAATTTCAGAATTCTAGCTATTGTTATTGTTTTTGTTATTATTATTATCATTTTTATTATATTCGAGAGTTAGCTCAGTGGAGACAGTGTTACTGGCTAATGCGTGTGGATCATGGAGAGTGGAAAGGATAAGAAATATATAGTGTGGTCCGTGAAAGGTATGATTATAAGGAAATCAGTGGACAACAGAGTTGAAGAGTGTGCTTAGAAGGTGTTGTCATATGGAGACGATGGGCATAAATAAGTTGGTGAAAATGAGTTTGATGGTGGGAGGGTGCGCGGTAGGCCAAGAAAAACGTGGTTAGATACGGTAAATGAATATGTGAGACCACGAGGTATAGAAGCTTAGGGTAAGAAACTACCAAGAGACCAAGCTGGTTGACTGAATTCTGTACGTAGAAACAGATGACAAGGATCTAGTACCGCTGTTTTCACTTGAGAGTCGTCAGGCTGATTTTGTCTGTAGGTAATATGTAGCTCGTATATGTGATTGATTATGCCCGTGAATTGGAAAAATAACACTTTTTGCGGTACACTTAACTGCTATGGAGGGATATTTATCCTGTAAATTGATTAAGATCCGTTTTAAATACTTTTCCTGGTCGCAGAAAGCCATCCATTAACGCACCACGGTTCGAATCCAAGAGTTTTTTCTGCCATGTACAACGCTTCCATGGAGGGGCGTAGGGTGGCCTTTTATGGCTTTCGTCCAGCCCTTCATTTACATTCTCACTTTATTCATCGTACCTCACTTTCATTCATTCTTCTTTTGTTCGCTTATCCTCCTTTTTATCCCCACCAGTGTTGCTCTTTCAATCTCCCATTTCACATTCTTTTCCTCTTCCATTCAAGCACTCATTTCACTTTCACTCAGTCTTTTTCACCTTTTTCCTCACACTCTTTCACATGCCCTTTATGCTTCCCCCTCTTCCTCTCCGCTTATTTTTTTCCCTCTGAGTTCTTCCATTAGTATCCCTCTCCACATTCTTCCCCCTCTTATATTCTTCCCCCTCTTTCCATCCCCTCTCTTTTCTCCCCTTCCATGGCATTCCACCTCGTGGATCTCTCTCACTCCCTCTCCTGTAAATTTTCTTTCTCCCTCGCTTTCTCTCTCTCACTTGTTCTCATCGCTCGTTTTGTTTTGTTTTTTTTCGCTTTTTTTCTTATTTTCTGTTTTTGTGACCTTATCATCTCTCTCTCTCTCTCTCTCTCTCTCTCTCTCTCTCTCTCTCTCTCTCTCTCTCTCTCTCTCTCTCTCTCTCTCTCTCTCACCTTCACTTCTCTTAAGCATCATGTCTTGAACAACCACTTCTCTCTTTCACACCTTCGTCTCTCCCTCCTTACTCCATCCTTCTCCCTCACTCCCTCCATCCTTCTCCCTCACTCCCTCCCTCTCTAACCCTTACCCCCACAAGCCTACTCTTCACCCTTACCCTCCGTCCACAGCCACGTCGTTGGATTGGCCATCTTTCTTTCATAAACGCGTACAAATACCAGTGACCGCGAGCCCCACGAGCCATAACACTGACAGCCTGCCATTCCACCCGCCCGTAGGAGTACACCAGTAAAATCCACGCCCACTATAAACCAACGAGAAGTTAAGAAATCTGAGGAAAAAAGATTGCGCTGCTGTGTGTGTGTGTGTGTGTGTGTGTGTGTGTGTGTGTGTGTGTGTGTCTTGCCAAATGAATTTTTTTTTAACCTTCACCATATAAAATTAACATGATGTAACCTAACTGAACCTAACCTACTTTACTTTAACCTAACATAGCATTTTTTGTACACCCAGAAAAATGCTAACCTAAGCTAAAATGGACTAAATAAAACCAAGCCAAACCTAACTTAACCTAATTTAATCCAAACAAAATAAACGTAACTTATCGTAGGCAGTCCAAATCTAACCTAAGTTACCGCCTAATCTAATTTAACATTCTAGGCTTCTGACAAAGTTAATTATTCTCGACCTAAGCAACTCAAACACACCAGCAGACAAGAAAAACAGCAAAATTAAGGGCAATGAAATGTATTAGCCCCGTGCGGACAGACAACGCAGCAACAATAGCAGTGTTTGTGTTCCCGCCTGTTTTTATGTGTCCCTTGTTCAACACTTGTAGTCTCTCTCTCTCTCTCTCTCTCTCTCTCTCTCTCTCTCTCTCTCTCTCTCTCTCTCTCTCTCTCTCTCTCTCTCTCTCTCTCTCTCTCTCTCTCTCTCATTCAGATATATTATTATACTGTTTTAAGAAAGTAATTTCAGACCTCATCTTAAGTATTCTGTACAGCTCTGGAATCCTTTCTTGGGTAAAGGAAATTAAATTAGTGTAGTGAAGGGCAACAAAAATAATTCTCATTTCGAGAAACAAATCATGTGAAGAAAGACTGCTGAACGTCGATTCTGTCCCACTCGCAATGTGTTGACTCAGAGGCAAATTAATTGAATGTTTCGAAATGCCAAAGGGTTATACAGCAACACTGATATAGAAAGACTATTTACGTCGGTGTTATATAACACTCAGGAGAGGCAATGACTTTAAACTTAGGAGGCCACAGAATAAATCAAGATGCTACCAAACATTTCCTTACAAACGACATTGCAGATAAATGGAATGAACAGAAAATTGTTGCACGAAACATCACCGGTAATATATTCATCTAAAAACTAGATCAACACCTGACGGCAACTGGATTATCACAGACTCTGTATGTTATACTGTGGTGTCGTGCAGGCCTCCCCATTGTGTAGGTTGCAAACACCACTATAGTCAGTCTCTCGTTTGCCGTCCTCTCCACGTGGTCAAACCATCTCAGTGTATTTCTTTTAACGCTTTCAACGCCATCCAAATTAATGCCAAAACCCTCCTTTACGTTCGAATTATTCTATCTCTGCATGTACACTTGTACACATGTAGGTATTAATTACAAATAAAATTTAAAATATGCATGAATAGCATTCTTTTCATATCTTTGGAGATAGGGAGAAAAATTCGAACGTAAAGGAGTGTTGTGGCATTAATTTGGATGTTGTTGAAAGCGTTAAGAGAAATACACTGTGATGGTTTGACCATGTGGAGAGGATGGCGAATGAGAGACTGGCTAGAAAAGTGCATGTGAGTGAGTTAGAGAGGGAAAAAGGAAGAGGAAGACCAAGGATGAGATGGAGGGATGGAGTGGAAAGATATATGAGAGACGGGGGAGGGTGTTCGTTGGAGCGAGAGAAGTCAAATGTCAGAGGACAGAGTGACATGGAGGTGATAATAGTTTGTGGCTTACGGGATTAAGACGTCTGAATCAAGATATATAAATAGGATTAACGGTTTGATTTTCTTACCAATTCTAAAATTCTCTAAAATTTCGTTCGGGCATTTCTCTCTTTAAAGATATTCATTTTGCTTGGTTTTCCTGTACGCCTCATTCTCATTGTCAGTGGGTCTGGAGGGTGGGATAGAGCCTTCCTTTATATTATCCTCATATTCACCGCTCTCTCTCTCTCTCTCTCTCTCTCTCTCTCTCTCTCTCTCTCTCTCTCTCTCTCTCTCTCTCTCTCTCTCTCAGAAGCCTTGCGGTACCTACGTCTGAAATAGAGAGAGAGAGAGAGAGAGGGAGGGAGACGAGTGTATGTTGAAGGGATTCGGAACAGGATGAGAGAGGGGAGAGTGAGAGAAACTATTGAAGGGTGAGAGGGAGGTGTGAAATCGAAACGTGAGAAAGATTCAGAGGGTGAGAAAGAATACAAAAGTAGTAAGAGTGTGTAAAGAAGTGCAGAAGATTAAGGAGAGAGAGAGAGAGAGAGAGAGAGAGAGAGAGAGAGAGGGTGAAGGGCAGTAATAATGGGCGAGCATTAGAGTGAAGGAGAGTGTGAAATGGTGAAAATGTGGAAGATGAGAAAGGCTGCATGAGTGAAAGGGAGAGCGAGAAGCGGAGAGAGAAAATTGAGAGACTGAATGAGAAAGAAAGAGAGGGACATGGAGGGTAGTAAAAGAGGAAGAAAAGTTAGAGAGAGAGGGGGGGGCGTAAGTAAGTAGAGAAATCAGATAAGAAATAAATAAAATGGAATAAAATATAGAAAAAAGGAAATGCAGATGACAGAGAACAAGAATACAGGGGAAAGCCAGGGAGAAAAAGGCACAGAAAAAAAAAAAGTACAGTATATTCATAGGAGAGAGAGAGAGAGAGAGAGAGAGAGAGAGAGAGAGACTGGGAGAGGGGGGAGGGGAATGGAAGAGAGGATAAAAGAATATTTATTGGCCGAGTATAGTAATAAAAGGAAACGGTGCAGAAAGAAAGAAGGGGAGAAGGAGAGGAAGAATAGGAGAGAGAGAGAGAGAGAGAGAGAGAGAGAGAGAATAAAGGAATATTTATTGGCTGAGTATAGTAACAAAAGGAAATGGTGTATAAAGAAAAGAAAGGAGGCAGACAGACAAAGGGAGAAATGAAAGAAAGGGAAAAAGAACACTGAAATTATTGGCTGAGTATAGCAATAAAAGAAAATGGATGGCGTATACTCGTAAAGAAAAGAAAAAATGGGTTATAGTACAGAGAGAGAGAGAGAGAGAGAGAGAGAGAGAGAGAGAGAGAGAGAGAAGTCAGCAGAGAAAAGGCCGGAGAAACAGCAATAAAATTATGACGTGGGCAGGTAAATTGTCAGGTAATAGGCAGAAGAGAACAAGGTGTTGAGAATTAGCAGGGACTCCGCTACAAAATTTAGTTCACCATTTCATTAAGATATCGTCTGTCTGTTTATATTCTGGCTATTTTCAGAGGATTTTATTCAGCTTAGACGATTTTTTATTTGGACAGATTAGATAGAGCCTTCATTAACTCTTTCAGTACGGGACGCCTTTCCTAAGCTAAGTGAATTCATCCCAAGATAGCAAAAATACAAATAAAGTCGGCATCATCCTGTACTTCAACATTAAGTGCATTTTGTAGTTTATTACTGTAGAGTCCCTGATAGTGAAAGGGGTAATGGAGACTGATACATCTCCTCAAGTTTAAAAAGTATGTTCTGATCTGAATGAAATAATCTAAAATACGAATATTTCTCTAGAAACACGTACCCTGTCTGAAGAGTTAAGAGTTTCCCCTGCACCCACACCACCCCTGACACTGCCCTTTAAAAGCTCATCAACTCTGTACCCCCCTCTCTCTCTCCTCCCCAGACTCATCCCCCCCTCCTCTCCTTTCATCTTTTCATTCATCCCCTCGTTTACTCTCACATCCCACTCCCTCCTTCTATATTAACCCCCCTTTTCCTCCTAACTCCCACCCCCATCCTCTCACTCCCACCTTCCTCCTAGCTCTCAGCCCTCCCCTTCCTTCTCACTCTCACTCCCTCTAGTTGTACCCCAACTCCCTCCTTGCTTTCATTCCACCCTTTCCAAGCCCTCTCAAACCTACTGCCTGCTTTCAACCCATCCTTCTCGTCGAACTCTCACTCTCCAATTCTTTCATCCCTCCCTTCCCCCTTTCTCGCTCTGAGCTTTTCCTTCTCTTCTCCTCCTCCTCCCCTGTGCTCAATCTCAACCCCCTCCTCTTTCCTCCTCACTCGCAGGAACTCTCTCCACCCACCCCACCCCCTCTTCTTCTTTTTTCCTGTTTCTCCATTCCATTTACTCTCACCCTCACCGCATTCCTTGCTCTCAGAATCCTTCCTTCTCTTTCTTTAACTCTTCCTCTGCTAATCATACGCTCTGGTTTGCGTACTCTAACTACCTGCGAACTGTTTTATTAAGTTTCAAGACCCTCCTAAGTGAAAGGGATAAGAAAAGTAGTGGCAGGGGTGGGAAGGGTAATCGGGGAATCTTCAACCTATCTAACTTCTTAATTTCAGCCAGCCACTTCATTCAGCTTACGTTAAATTTATTGTTCTGGAGGGGGTATATACAGCCTTCATCAACCCCTTCATTGCTAGACATCTTTCCGAAGCTGTACAATATCGTCTAGAAGTAGGACGATTGCACCACAAAAGTACGCCATGGTAGCGACGGGGTTAATGGAGGGAAGCGAGAGAGGGTGGCCGAGTGGGAGAATTAATGGAGGACACGAAGAGGGGAGACAGGTAATGGGCGAATCTTTAACTCTTTGGCTGTTAGGATTTCTCTCCACTGAGCAGATCTGTAGATACCCCAACAACAGGCCGTGCGTTACTCGCAATATTTTTTTTTTTAAGCCTTTGACAGCCGAGAGTTCGCTCAGTGGAATAAAATCTTATGGTATTTACTTGAATAAAATATCCATGTGCGTCAAATCAGCGGAAGGGTTAATGAGGCAGAGGCGGGAGTGGGAGGCTTGAATGGGGAATGTACGGTAAGAGGGAGGGGGCATGTGAGGGCGGCAAGGAAACAGGAGGAAAGGAAGGGAAAGAGGGGGTGGAGGGAGAAAAACAGGGGGGTGTAAGGGGAACGGTGAGAAGC
Source organism: Coenobita brevimanus (assembly GCF_032717465.1). NCBI lineage: Eukaryota > Metazoa > Arthropoda > Malacostraca > Decapoda > Coenobitidae > Coenobita > Coenobita brevimanus. The sequence continues at coordinate 51,655,170 of NC_137003.1, forward strand.
AGGAAAGGGGTGTATTGGAAACTTAACCTTTTAGTCACATGATGTATAATTTCTTTTATTCAAGATTTCCAGATGAACTCAGGAGATACCTATCGAACTTTAGGAGTTAAATACAGTCTTCATTAGCCCATTCACTTCAAGAGGCCTTCATTAAGCTGAGTCAAATTGCTTGACAGTAGGAAAACTAAGAGAGATAATACGGCATCGAAGTGATAGGGTTGACTCCTTCTGTGATGATTTACGTAGTTTTATCAGATTATTTTTACTTAAAGGAGATAATATTTGTGAAGGGGTTTAAGAAACTTGTAAGTATCCTGTTCTCCTTTAAAAAAAAAAAAAAAAGATCATGAGAAAAATTAAATAAAAATACGTAATCGGAATTTAATGGTTGACCGTGTGACCCCTAGAACAGCTTTAACAGTTTATTCTTGTTCATTCCATACGATTTGATTCTGTATAGGAGAAAATTTTCGAACTCCAAGTGGTAGATATAGCTTCCATTAATCCCTTCACGGCGAGAGGCCATTCCTAAATTGAATAAAATCACCTAGAAGTGGGAGGAATAAACTTCACTACGTCATGGTGGTGTGAGGGTGAGTGAAGGACAGGTGGGGGAGGAAAGCAGGGGTGGTATTGGTGGTTGAAGGGGTGTAGCCTGAATGTATAGGAAAGAGTGGCAGGTGAGGGGAGCGGGGACGGTGGCAGGTGGGATTGGGGGGTGAAGAGTGGAAGTGGAAGAGGGAGGGTGGCAGGTGCAGTTGAAGATTGAAGGGGTGGAGGTATAACGGGGAGGGAGTCGGGTATGGAGAGAGGGGAGAGTGGCAGGTGGGGTTGGGAGCTCGAGGGATGAAGGTGTAATGGGGAGGGTAGAGGGTAGGAATGGGAAATGAAGAGGTGGAGGTGTAAGGGGAAAGAGGAGGCCCATGGAGGAAAGTGGGAGCGGTAAACAGTGATACGGTTGAAGAATGAAGGGATGGAGGTGTAAGTGGGATGGGGCGACAGGTGGGGGAGGGGGAGAGGGAGTGGCGACAGGTGGAGGGCGACAGATAGGAGGGAGCGGAAGGGGTGGCAGGTGGGAGAGACAGGTGAAAGGAGGGCTAAGTGGGGGGAGGTGGGGAGAGGGTGGAGGGAACTGTCAAGGCAGCTTTAGCGTATACGAGTCATCCCGCCCTTGGGGCCAGATGGGGGGATGGGGGGTCTGAAGAGGCTTGGGCCCGTATCCGCGTGGACTTAGGAGGCTGTGTAAGATCTCATCTTTACCGATGTATAAACGGTAACAGCCAATCCCAATTTACTCCCTTCCAAATCTAGGGACCCTCAGCTAGAAGATGGCCAGCCAGCCTACTGTATTTCCGTTGGTAGCATAAAAGGATCGAAAAATTTCTAGTTACCCAAGGGGCTCGACCCTATGGAAGGCCGTTACTCCGACTAGGGCGTTCTAACCACCAGGTGCATTAACGATGTGCTTTCCATATTCCACCTTAATATTATCTTATATGGCCATGTGGAGAGGATGGAGGGTGAAAGACTGACGAAGAGAGTGTATGTGAGCGAGGTGGAGGGGGGAAGAGGGAGGGGGAGGCCGAGGATGAGATGGAGGGATGGGGTGGAGAGGTATATGAGAGAGGGGGGTGTGAGTTGGGAGCGGGGCAGTGAAATGGCGGGGGACAGGGCGACTTGGAGGCGATTTGTTTGTGGCCACCCCAAACGGGATTGAGGCGTCTGGCAATAGATAGATAGATGTAATTTATGTCTTACTGATGAAGACAAAGTGCTTAAATAACATACACGTGCATACCAACGTGTCATGAGCAAAACTATCTGTATACTAGTCAAGAGGAGGTGCTAGAGAGCCTCCCAAGCTGACAAGAATACGGACCGAGAATAAGGGGAAGAGGGAAGAACTGAAATGAGGAGAGTGAAAAGAAAATTATGGGATGAAATTTCGGGGAACCTGGAGTGAGGGGAAGAGGAGGAGAGGAAAAATTTGGGGTAAGGGTGGAAGGGGAGGGGGAAAGTGCTGTAATAAATAGGGTGGAGAGGAGAGAGCTGGCGACGGAAGGGGGTAAGGAGGGAACTTGAGTAAAAGGGGGTGACGAGGGAGGGGAGGGAAAAGAAGTAGAGTAGAGTGTGGGGGAAGGGGGAAAGACCTGGAATTAGGAGAGAGTGGAGGGAGAAGACAGGATGAGAGTCGAGAGAGGCTGTAGTTAGGGGGAGGGGAGTGGGAAGAACTGAAGTTAGGGCGAGGGAGGAGTGTGGAGAGATCTGGAATGAAGGAAAGAGGGAGTGAGAGGGACGGCTGCAGTGAGAGGAAAGTGAGGGGGAGAGGAGGAGGAAAAATCAAGATGTGGACGAGGGGAGAACTGGTAAGGGAGGGAAGATATCTGAAGTGAGAGGAGAGGAAGGGAAGCTTGGGGTGAAGGAGTGAAGGGTAAGGGAAATTCCCAGCGTGAGGGTGAGGGGAAAGAGAAAGGAAGATTATCTTTGGTGTGAGGGAGGCAGTGGAAGGAAAGGTCTTGGTAGCGGGACAGGGAGGGGGAGAGAGCCAGCGTCTGAGGGGAAAGGCTATGAAGAGGAGAGACGATGAGGCTTGGGGAATGGTGAGAGGAGGGAAGCAGGGAATGATAGGAAATAGGCCACATTCTTATAGAAACCTTAATGCACCTCTAAGAAGCCATAGCTCTTATTATTTTTTCGTTTTCTTTTTTTATTCGGCTTTCGGGTCGTTTATTTGTCTGGATTTTTAAGTTTGGTCATTTCTTTGGATATATGCTTATTTTTTTCTCGATTCCTTTTATTAGCTGTGCATTTAAGTATCTATACATCTGTGTGCAGTGCAGTTATTTTAGACCAGGAATACACAACCTTCGACCCACGGGTCACATATTCTGTTCGGCACGCAGTTCCAGAAACATAACATTTTAGGTGTTTCATATCAAAAAGATTAAAAAAAATCTTATCGATTCTCACGTCTGGGACAAAATGACTGGTAGAGAGTGAGAGAGAGAGAGAGAGAGAGAGAGAGAGAGAGAGAGAGAGAGAGAGGAGGGGGAAACTACCCTCTGGCGGCAGTCTGCTTTAAAACTTTTTTTAAATGAAAGAAAAGCATTCGGAAGCCGAATGCTAATCGCCCGCCAGAATATGCTGTTGACCAAGCCCAAGACCTTGGCCATATCTTGATACCCTGAAAGTTTCATGTTGGTAGCTGACGTTCAAGAGATATCAAGTTGACCTTTGGCAGCCATTTTGGTGACCTTGACCTTGAGCCCGAGTGCCCATTTTCGAACTCGTCCCAGATTTGGCCATATCTTGATACCCTGAAGGTTTCATGTTGATAGCTAAAGCTGTTCATGAGATATAATAGGAACACACACACACACACACACACACACACACACACACACACACACACACACACACACACACACACACACACACACACACACACACACACACACACACACACACAGAGGCAGGCAGAAACATTATCGCTCCACGTAGCTAAAAGGCGGGCGATAGTAAAGTTCAGTAAAATATTATTAGTACAGTACATTTTTAGTAATGATGCAACTTTTTATCCCCACTCCTCCTCCCAGCCGTGAGTCACTCCTGGGCCTAGCCTGGATCACCCCTGAATAACTAATTACCGTGACTGGAAAGCACTGTTCTAAACACTTCCATCTATATCATGTGTGTATGACAAGCAGAGTTTGGTGGTGATGAGGATGATTTACGTGTCTCATTAAGTCACAAGCAACTTTGTTATACTGCACCCATTTGTCATCATCACGGTTTTTAGCTTGCCTGTTTCCCGTGTAATAACCTACCCATTTAATCAGCGTATAATCATGTCTTTAAGTGGAAAAGATGGATTAAATGAAGATGACACACCCACACCATATTACACCCATTCTTCATCACCGCTAGTAGGCCATCAGTCAGTGTGTCTGTGAGTACATATTAATCAGGTCACAAATACACTAGCCTGATTAAGTCCGTTTCTCATCATCATTACATTCAGCTCATCAGCCCATGAGAACACGAGCAGCCTGGGAATATTACATTCGTATTTCATGATCACTGCTTTCAGCTCGACAATCAGTATCTCTGTCGCTGCTGTTTAGTTGGGTCACAAGCAGCCTAGATATCTTACGTCTTTTTCTCATTATTGTTATCCTCACCAGGTCAGTCAATGAGATCACAAGCAGTCTAACCATGTTACATCCATATCCCGTCATCATTATTTTCTGTTCGCTCGTCAGTGTGTCTGTAGGTACTGTTTAATTGGTCACAGGCAAACCAGTATTATTATGTCCGTTTCCTATTATGATTGCTTTCAGCTCGTCAGTCAGTGAGATCACAACCAACCTCGCCGTATTACCCTAATTTTTCATCATCATTAATTTTAACTCGTCAGTCAGTATATCTGTTTGTACTGTTTAATCAGGCCTTAACCAAACAAACCTTATTACGTCCGTTTATTTCATTATCATTACTTTCAGCTTGTCAGTCAATGAGATGACAAACAACCTCGCTATATTACGGTCATTTTTCATCATCATTACCTTTCGGTCATCAATCAGTGTGTGTACTGCGTGCTGCTTGCCATTAGCGTTATAATAAATCCAGCAGTGCTAATACGGTGCCTGACACGCACCACTATACGTCAAAGGGTTTATTATATGTGGGATGGGCCGGCTATGCAACCAGTGTGCCAGGATCACAAAACCTCCATAAATGACACAATGAGGTTAGAGAGAAAATTAACACTTTAAGGCCGATGACGCGCTTTCCTTGCTACTACCAAACGATTTTCCTCAGTACAGGTAGAGTCCCCTGGCAGTGAACAGTGTAATGATGGCTGCATTTAATCTATCCTATTAGAAAAGTCCCTCTTAGCCTTTTCGAAGTTATTGCGCTGAGTAACCCTAATCTGTCTGGCCGAGCTGACCCATCCACCACAGGCAAGCAACCGCCCCTGCAGGGTCGTTCCGTGCAGTGAACTGATATTCCCTTGCGGTGGACAGTTCGTGGATGGACGCTGCATTTGAGTCTTTCCACCTAGTTAACAGGGGCACCATAGTATGTTTCACATCACCACATTATTTGGTTGTAAGGCTACCACCCAGCGTTATGAATGGTTTCCTGGGTTACAGGAAACCATTAGACTTGTCTCTCAGTGTAGAGGTATCTGAAGTGGAAAGAAGAGTAGTAAAAAGTGACAGGAAGAATGGGAGAAATAAAAAGACAGGATGGCAGACACAGAAAAAGAATGACAAAAGTGAACGAAGAAATAGGCAACACTATGTCAAGTGAGTGGATATTGATCGCCACCACCTACCAAAAACTCCCTTTTAGTAAAGAGGTTAATGAAAGCTGCATGTAAACCATTCTGTTCGTAAAATCTCCCCAGAGCTGAATAAACTCGTCGGGGGTAACAGGAACATGAAATACGTCATCGAAGTGAAAATATTAATGCTGAATTCAACAACACTTGACCACGCAGTTAACGCCTTTAGCATGAAGTCTTTCCGCAGCTAACATGGTCTGCCAGTAACCAGAATATTTTACAAAGGCGACCTCCCATGTTACCCTTTCCTTACCAAATGATAATTATGGATTTAGGCAAAGCTCCATAATGTAGTTACGAATATTAATACCCGTACTTTTTTTTTTTTCAGTCTATTATGGTATTAATGTATTTTGTGGATGGGATTTCTGACATCATTACATCAGAGTATTTTTGACGTTACTGACATAAGGATACACTCGTGACACCCCATCACATCAGTAATTTCTTCTTAACTATTCACTGACATCCATACACATCACCAATCTACATAAACATCACTGACATTTATACACATCACTGACATCTACACGTATTACTGACATACTGTACTCTGACGTCAGTACACATTGCTGACACGTACACACATAGTTGACATCCATACACATACTGACATCTGCATACATCCCTGACATTTGCACACATTGCTGACATCTACACACATCACTGACATCTGCACACATTACTGACATGTGCACATATCACTGACATCTGCACACATGACTGACATGTGCACATATCACTGACATCTACATACATCACTGACATGTGCACACATCACTGACATCTACACATATCACTGACGTCTGAACTCATCTCCGCCACCTGCACAGATCACTTACATCTACACGTTGTTATTGACATCACTAACATCTGTCCACCTGTTACATTAAGAACAAATGTTCACACACTGACATCACTACCATATGTGCACACATCACTGCCATCAGTAAACATGTTGCCATAACTAGCATTTGTGTACACACTGAAGTTACTAACAGTTGTGTACGTATCACTGGCATCACAAACATCTGTGCACATATCACTAACATCACTAAACACTGTGCACATGTCATTGGCATCACTAACATCTGTGCACATACTGTTGACAACACTGACATCTGTTCAGAAATCGACATCACTAACTTCTGTACACAATTTGACATCGCTAACATATATGCATATATCACTGACATTGGCAACATCTCTGCACATATCGATGACATTACTAACATGAGTGCATATAGTGACATCATGAACATCTTTCCACATTGTCACTAACATCGTAAACGTTCGTGCACATATCGCTAACATTAGTAATATCTGTACACAAAACATTGAGAGCTCTGACAACTTAACACATACCGTACTGACGTCACTAGTGCATTTGTACTCATAATTAACATCACTAACATTTATTTACACATCATTAACATTAGTAACATCTGTGCACATATCACTGACATCACTAAATACTAGACACATACAGACATCGGTAGTATCTTTGCACTTATTACCATCGCTAACATCTCTGCATATGTCACTATCCTCTCTAACATCTCTGCTTATTTCACTATCCTCTCTAACATCTCTGCATATGTCACTATCCTCTCAAACATCTCTGCATGTCACTGTCCTCCCTAACATCTCTGCATATGTCACTATCCTCTCTGACATCTCTGCATTCGTCACCATCCTCTCTAACATCTCTGCATTCGTCACCATCCTCTCTAACATCTCTGCATTCGTCACCATCCTCTCTAACACTGCATAAGACATGAACATCTCTAACATCTGTGCACATATCACCAAAATCACTAACGTCTGTGCACACATCACTGACATCTCTTTCTTGATGGGATGTGAACAGATCTCTATTTCCAACTCTCATGTTCATTCATTCATCGACCTTGTTTCATTTTTTTAGGTGTTCGCCCGTGTTCATGTTTTAAGCTTTAATGAAGGTTCCATGTAATTGTGAACATTTTTTTTATTCTCTCTCTCTCTCTCTCTCTCTCTCTCTCTCTCTCTCTCTCTCTCTCTCTCTCTCTCTCTCTCTCTCTCTCTCTCTCTCGCCTAAAATAGACGGAGGAGTCTGAGGGATCTCCTAAGTTAAGTATAATGGCCTGGAAGTGGCAGGGACAAGGGGAAATGAACGATGTGTTACTGCAGGGTTATCATATCACATGCAACAATATATTGGTAATGAAGGAATACTAGAGAGCACACTTAGCCAACAATAATGTCCCATTATGAATGGATAAATATATACACTGGTGAGGGAGAGATGATTTGGGGAAAGTCTTGAAACCGCTTAATAACTTCCCCTGTAAGATAAACGAAATAAATTCATTCGCATAAATAACTGGCAGAGTAAAGATGCATTGAAAGCGTCCTAGACCCAGGAGAATCCGCGCGAAAAAGAACAGCTCAGTTAGTGAAGACAGTCGGTGAGGCAAACCAAACCCATGGAATTATTTGTCCGTCTCGGCTCCCGCCAAGTCAATCACCAGGTCGCCTCTGAGCACACAGCAACAGTCCCACACATCGACAGACCCACACAGCAACAGCCACACGGCAACAGTCCCACACATCGACAGACCCACACAGCAACAGCCACACAGCAACAGTCCCACACAGCAACAGTCCTACACTCCAACAGCCACACAGCAACAGTCCCACATACCAGCAGCCACACAGTAACAGCCCCATACAGCAACACTCACACATATACATTAACATAGGATATCCTACCAATGACATACCCCGACACAGAATACCATATCATCGTCATACATCAACCCACCAAAAACCGACGGACCAACCAGATAAAGCCCAACAAACACAGACAGACCACCCTACACAGTGACAGGCCAACACAGCAACAGGTCAACCCCCTCCCTCTCATCTACAGGTTGCCAGGCTAACAAAGTGAGTCACAAACAGCATCATGATCATCTGTCTTTGGCCCGTGTTCTCGTCTGCTTCGAAAGCTATCTAGAACTTCCTTTTTAACGTTTAATTTTGCATATTACGCCTTATCGTTCTCGTACATGTTATCTGTCCAAAGCATATTCATCTTTAAATGTTGGTAACATTAAAGGAAATATCAGCTCATTCAGTCAAGTTATATCTTTCCTGGCTAGTCTGTGTCTTCTACCTCTAGGCTAATTTTGTCAACTTCGGGGAGACTCACTGAGCTGGAGGGGTTACAGATAACATTCATTAACCCCATCAGCACTAGTGATTATTCCTGGACTGAATATGATAATTATCTTCTCGTGGCCAGATTATAACAAAAAAGGCATCATCGGGCTAAGGGGGCTTAGATGTAATATGCAAAATACATCGCTAAAGAAGAGGTACTGGTGAGTTCCCTGTGTCAGCGAGAATGCAAGCGTCTGACATCAACATTGTTAGCTCAGCAGCAGCGAGTATCCGAGGCAGAACAGGGTCGTATTCTGGATATATGTGAGGGCAGAAGAGGCACTGGGGAGGGAAGGATATGGCTAACGATTATCACAGCAAGGAAGTGAAGGAAGGGATGGGGGTGCAGGGAGGGGGTAGACACGACATTTAGTTCAGTTCACCCCCCCACCCCCACCCCCACTCCCTCATCCACCACGACTATGGGCATATAACATCTTACAAGATAGTTTATGCCATTTGCTTATAAAATGATACTTGTTTCAGGTTAGTTGATAATAAAGTGTCCAGATGATGATGTTCCCCTTCACTGATGATGCTTCAGGAGGAACTTGGTTAAATTTTGAGATTTTATGAGACTTTTGTGAGAGGTTTATGAGAATTTTGTGGGTACTTGGTTGGAATTTATGATATCACGTCTGAATGAGTTGAGTTCAGGAAGCCCCTCTCGCATAGGTGGACTTGAAAACGCACCTGGGAACAGCTTGGCGGCGGCACATTGTCTTTGAGGCTGTCAGCTCTCCCTTTGTACTAAGTTCGTCTGTGTGGTTGTCAGCACTCCCTTTGTCAGATGCAGTCTGTGTGGTTGTCAACGCTCCCTTTGCCATATACTGTCTATGTGCATGTCAGTACTCCCTTTGTCACATGCAGTCTGTGTGGATGTCAGTGCTCCCTTTGCCATATACTGACTGTGTGGATGTCAGTGCTCCCTTTGTCACATGCAGTCTGTGCTGTTTGTTTGTATGACTGCCAACCCTATCGTTGTTGCAGGCTGTTTGTGTGGCTGTCAGTGTTCCCTTTCTTGCAGGTTGGCTGTATGACTGTCAGCGCTGTCTTTGTCGCATGCTGTTTGTTTGGCTGTCAGCGTTCCCTTTACCAAATGCTGTCTGTGAGGCTGTCAGCGCTCCCATTGTCGCATGCTGTTTGTGTGGCTGTCGGTTCTCCCTTTAGCGCATGCTGTTTGTGTACCTGCCAGCGCTCCCTTTGCCGCAAGCTGTGCAGCTGTCAGCGCTCCTTTTGCCGCATGCTGTTTGTATGACAGTCAGCGCCCCCTTTGTCGCATACTGTTTGTGTGGCTGTCACCGCCCCCTTTGTCGCATGTTGTTTGTGTCTCAGCGGTCCCTTTATCACGTGCTGTTTGTGTGGCTGTCAGAATTCCCCTCGTCGCTGGCATATTATAGCAACTTGTGCCTCATTATCCCCACTCGTGTTGAGAACCTAGGAACGTATTGATATGGATCTTAACCAATATTCACAATAAACAAATCTCCTTAGCGGTTCAGTGTTATATTAGTCATGTAGTTTCAGCTTATTTTTTACGCGTTTATTCACTCTAGACCAGATGTGATGTGTTTGGAAGACGTATAAGCAAACGATTCTTACACACAACTCAAGCCCAAGAAACTTTGTGAATACGGCCATAACTAAGTGTTGCAATGAGGTGCGTTGGTGGAATTAATGATCAGCAGAAGCGTAGGACCCTGGTGGTGATTATAACTCTTATTCTGAGTGACTTTGGAGGTACGCAGCATCTTTCCGGTAGTGAATTATTCTGCTTATTTTACCTCAATATCATCCTGTGTTTTATTGATGCAAACGACGCAGATATTAAAACAACTAACAAACATACGGGAGGCAGTAATGGAGTGCGGCAAATTTACTAACCACCGCCACACACCACATGCAGGGTCCCTAGTATTGGCTGAAGGGGTAAAAATGAGGTGAATTCTGAGCTGCAGTGAAGGGTTGTGTGTGTGTGTGTGTGTGTGTGTGTGTGTATCCGACTGTATGCTAGAAACATTAAGTAGATTGCAGGTTCCTCCTTTTCACACACACACACACACACACACACACACACACACACACACACACACACACACACACACACACACACACACACACACACACACACACACACACACACACACACACATCATTGCCACTCCTTCCTACCACACTAAGCTATTTTCCATCCTGTTCTCCATCACGTTGTCTTTCCTTCCCGTTCTCAGTCTTCTGCTCTTAGTCCTCCCAACAATTTCGCTTCTGCAGACTCTTTGATAACTTTTTTTTTTTTTATTCCACGGGCACGGAAGACAAACGGAGATTATATTTCCATCCTTGGCATTGTCTGTCTGTCTGGCTGGCTGGCTGGTTGACTGGCTGCCCATCGGAATATAGAAAACTAATGTGAGAACTAATGAAATTTCTCACTATGACGACGTTGACCATGGCTGAAATGATTAGATTATGGTAAACTTATGTTAAAAGTTCTGTTTTCACCTCTGTCTGTCTGTCTCTCTGTCGGTCATTCCACCGAGTTACATTAACAGTAATGTAGATGTCATGATTGTATATATAGATAGATAGATAGTTATAGGTACTGTATAGATATAGTTAGATAGATACAGATACTGATATATCAGTGTTCGAAATACGTCATTGTATTTGGTGGGTCATTATCTTTGATAGTGGCGCCCCACCAGGTAGGGTGGGTGGATGGTTGGGGGGGACAAGCAAGCTGAACGAGCCCTTTACAGCTGGGTGTTGTAAGCTCCCGCCGCTTTTTTTTTTTTTTTTTTTTTTTTTTATCAGGTCATTTTGTGGCCATATGCAGTGGGTAATGGATACCAGAGGACTATCAAAGGTTCACGGTGCAGTATTCTCAAAATCACAGACATTTTTTTTTTATAGGGTAAATATGTATGGTGTGTGACCTTCAACGTTTTGCATAAACTAAGAGAGCAAAGAAACCACATTTCTAATATTTTTGACAAATGAAATGAAAAAATGTTAATAAGTTGACATATTCCGAGTGTTTAGATAACAGAATGAAGCTGCGGTTACTAAAGTCATCGTGTGATAAGATTGGAAATAATATTACAAACTTAGCAACTTGAGTCTTTATCACGATTTGATAACCATCATCAATAGGTTGCAAGTAAATTGTTCTGTTTCCTAATTTTCACGATGAAAACAATGGAGGTTACGTTATTATCCTCTGTCTGAATGATTATATAAAATAAATATATCCATCGTAACATTAAGTAACACGTCTTATTACATGGTGCCCTTTTATGACCCATGGTGGGTCCTTCTGCATTGTCTGTTTCCATGGGTTTTCCCTGTATCTGAGGGACTCCCCTACCCCCCCCCCCCGCATTTCGAACACTTTATATAAATAGATAGATAGATAGAGATATAGATAGGTAGACTTTCTGTATTTGTCCACCTGTCTGTCTTTGGAACGGATGAACCCCTTCTCTCCTGTAGCGTATATATTTTAGCTTATTCTCTCTCACCAGATATTTTTATTCAGCTTCTAAGAGAATCTTCGAACTAGAGGTTAGATATATCCTTCATTTACCCGCAGCTTACAAGAGGGCCTCCCAAAACCAAACGAAATGGTCTGGAAGTAATGTCAATGACCATTACAGCACGTCATCAAGCTGAAGGTGCTAAGGAAACACTAATGTGAGGGCCCTGAAAAACATATATGGTGATATTCTTGTTTGTCCAGTTGTCAAAATTGATTGAATTTCGGTGAACATGTCAAAGTTCGTTTCTCACTTGTCCACGTATTTGTTCAATAAAATTACAGTGCTTGTTTGCCATTTTTCTGTCTGTCTGCCAGGCTCTTCAGCAAATGACAAAAGTACATGAAAAGAAGAAAGATTAAATTGATGCCTGTCGACTCCACGAGAGACATTAAGGCAAACTGTCAATTTTTGCCAAGTTCCAATGTTAACCTAGAATACAACCTGTGGTAGTCAGCTTATATCCTTATTTGTACTGCTGGGTGAACAGGTACCCAAGAACGAAATTCGTGTTCTCCTAATTGCAAGATGGTTGTCCTAAGCAGTGTACCACCTCCGTCAAGAAAATGTTGCTCTAAACAAGAAACTGATAAAGAAACAATTTCCTGATATCTGCAGGGTAGAAACAAATTCGTTACAGCAGGAAGTGGGAGGAGGAGTGGGAGGAAACCCCTGCATGAGAGAGAAGATGAAAGCAAATGTAAAAGCCCGACACAGTGATTTACCTCCCAGTTCCCTTCTAATAGGGGCCAATAAGGTGTTCTGGCCAGTGGAACCGCTTACTCGCCTCGGTCATCGGGGCCATCAGAGTCAGTGGGGAGGCGGGAATCACGTCAAATACCTCCTGGAAATAGTGGGAATCGCACCTGCCAGGGACATGCAGTATCGGATTTCTCTCCACAGGCGCCGCTTTATGGGCAGGCGGGGGGCAGATTACGAGAGAAATCGTACCCCTCACCCTCTTCCCTGTTCCCCATGACTCTCTTTCAGCTCCTGGAATGCTTGGAACTTGTTTGACAGAAGCTTATTGAGTGTTTTACTCCCTTCATCCAATGATGTATGTTTGTGTTTCATTATTAGCGATTCCGTTGTTCAGCTTAGGAGAACGCCTTAGCACTGAATAGGTAAAAAAAAAAAAAAAAAAATGTATCTAAACCTTTATGTTGGCTCATTCTATCCTGTAGGTGAATAGCAGCTTCTTGATAATGTGACATGAAAAAGACGTCCACGGATTCAGTGGGTAAAATTTTGATGAACGGATATCTTGCTGGAGAAACTAACTTGAGTCTCTCGGCTCCCGGGATACCTGGAACTTGTTTGGCAGAGGCTTATTTGGATGATTAAGTTTCTTTGGATCAGGGGAGTTTATGGGAGTTTATTTTGACCTAAGTTCCATTTTGAGTGATACCTACTTCATTTTGCTCCTCCTTCAGTCCGATGACGTTCACTTGAAATCAACATCAGGTCGCCTCGCAGCGGACAAACCAGGGCTAGTGAAGGTCTCATTAGTTCTAGGGCGAATTAAATGCCAAAGGAGGGTGTGACTGGGGGTGAGTTCACAGCCTGGTGGTGGGGAAGACACTGGACGACACACACGAATGACCTTCCTCTCCTTTGCCTCCTCCTTAGTTCTCACCCCTCCTCCGTCCCTCATGACTCCAGACACACACAACTCTCTCTCTCTCTCTCTCTCTCTCTCTCTCTCTCTCTCTCTCTCTCTCTCTCTCCTTCCTTTCTTCCCCTTCCCTTCCCACTTCCCTCTCTCTTTTTTCCCTTCCTCTCTTTTCCCTTCCTTTCCTACTTCTTCCCACTTCCCCTTCTCATTCCCATGTCTCACTTTCATCCTTCTCCCCCCTCCTCTCTCTCTCTTCCGCTTTATCAGCCTTTCCTTCTCTCTCTTTTCCCCCTCTTCCTCCTCTCCACTTCCTCTCTGTTTCACCCCAAGTGGCCTCTCTATTTCCCCCTCCCCCTCTTTCCTTCCTTTTTTTTTTTTCCATCCTTCTGACTCTTCCTTTCCATATTCTTTCCCTCTTCCTCAGTCTTCCTCTTTCCGTCACCTCCCTCTGTCCTACCATTCCTTCACTCCCACTTACGTTCTTCTTCCTGTCTCCCTCCTTCCCGTCCTCCTCTCCGCTTCAACCTCTCTCTTCCCATTTCCCGCTCCCTCCTTCCTCATCTTTCTTTTTCTTCCCCTTTACCACCTCCTCCTCTGTTTAGTTTTCGTCCTCTTCCTTCACCATCTTTCTCCGTCTGTGTTTCCCCTCCTCACTCTCTCCCGTTTTCTTGTTTCTTTTCCCTCACATTCTCCTCTCTCTTCCCCTCCCCGTTCCGTCTCTCCCCACTCCCTCTTTCTCTCCTTCTCTCCCCACTCCCTCTTTCTCTCCTTCTCTCCCCACTCCCTCTTTCTCTCCTTCTCTCCCCACTCCCTCTTTCTCTGCTTGCCTCCCTCCCCAACTCTTCCTTCCTCCCCCACCCCATGTTATCACACTCCAGACGCCCCCAACTTCCCGTCAAAAGTTGAGGCTTGAGATTAACTTTTACCTCCAGAGTCAAATTCCAAATTGCCACTCCCCCAAAAAAATAAAATTAATTTGCGTTGGCACACTTAAATTTATGGGAACGGTTGTTAGATTTAAGTTATCGTTGTCAAATTTGTGGTTAATGAGGTTCAGTTTGTGGTTAATGAGGTTGTTTATGGTTAATGAGGTTGTTTGTGGTTAATGAGGTTCAGTTTGTGGTTAATGGGGTTCAGTTTGTGGTTAATGAGATTCAGTTTGTGGTTAATGAGGTTCAGTTTGTGGTTAATGGGGTTCAATTTGGGGTTAATGAGGTTCAATGTGTGGATAACTTTAGGTCAGCAAGGTTCAATTTGGGGTTAGATTAAGGTTAGCTTGGGCAGTTTGTGGTTGATAATGGTTGATATTTATGTTAGTGATATTAAAGTTACTATTAATTTAGGTTACCAGGGTGGCATTCTTTTTCATTTAGTGGTCAGTTTTAGGCAAGGTTAAATTTGTGGTTGATGGTTGTTAGATTTAGGCCGAGTAGTTAAATCTGCAGTTAATAGTGATTCTAGATTGAAGGTAAATATGGCTATGTATGTGGTGAAAATGCCTAGACGTTTTAATATTTCCACAGAGAATTTATTGACCACAAATCTTAAACCATGTTCTTTTTTTCTTGTTTATTTTTCTTGTTTATCGTCACAAAATTTTACTAACGTCTCACCTGGTGTTTTATCTTCATTACAGCTTATTATATCCCGTTTTACACCTCGATTTTTTGTCCATTAAGAAGAACAGCCAAGTTAGTTTCATTGGCTAGTAATAGTTTAGATCCCGTATTTCCCTTGATACGATTTCAAAAGGCGGGTACACTCCCTTACCCAAGTACACACACAAAAATAAACACACACACACACACACACACACACACACACACACACACACACACACACACACACACACACACACACACACATTCTAAGGTGTGGATTTCTTTCACTGGGTGCGCGCACGTGGGAGGGTGGGAGAGGAAAGCAATTCAATCAGAAAGAGGAAGAGGAGGAGCAGAAGAAGAAGAAGAAGAGAGAGGAGGAGGAGGGGGAAGAAGAAGAAGAAGAAGAAAATTAGGACGGGAAGGAGGAAAATTATAACAAAGGGAGAGAAAGACACAGTGAAGAAGGAAGAGAAGGAATAGCAGGGAAGGGATAATCAGAAAGAATGTTGAGAAGGAGAAATACAAGAAAAAATATACGGTAAATAAAGGAATGGGACAACAAGGGAAAGAGAGAGAAAGGAAAATAAGGGATGAGAGAGGGAGGGAGGAAGGGAGAGAGGAGAGGAGGGAGAAGTTTGCGGTGTGTGGGAGGAAGCATCCCTCATTCCTCCCTCACTCTTCCAGCTCGCTCCCTTTTTTATTTCTTCATCTCCCTTCTTCGTATCTCATCGTTCGTATCGTTTATAAGGGCGCCTAATCTTTCTTATTTCTTCCTCCTCTCTTCCTTTCTCATAGTATCTTCTTCACCTTTCACTCCTCCCTATGCTCTTCTCTTCCTCCTCTCCTCTTCCCAACCCATATCTTTCATCTCATTTCCTTGTTTTTCCGTTCTTTTCCATCTCCCTCCTATTTCATCTTTTTTTTTTCCATTTCTTCACTCTGCTTCTGCCCACCTTTTTCTCCCATCGTCTCCATCTCACCTCTTCTTTTTCCATTTCTCTTCCTCCTGTTCCCTCCCCCTCCTTCTTAGTCGTCTCTCTCTCTCTCTCTCTCTCTCTCTCTCTCTCTCTCTCTCTCTCTCTCTCTCTCTCTCTCTCTGGAGTTGGTGGATTGTTGTATATTGATGGAACGGAAAAGACGAAAGGAAGGGAGAGAGAGAGAGAGAGAGAGAGAGAATGATGATGATGATGATTATAATGAAATAAACAAGTGCCAGGGAGCCTCCTGTTTCCAGCATCATGTGGCCTAGACATATCTTCAAATCTTTTCTCGGAATGAACTGTGCTTGCCTCTGATTTTTTCAGTATATAAATACTCTTTAAAAAATGGACGCAAAAACTATGAGTATAAAAGTTTTAATCATCAGTTACGAAATTTTATCTCAGGTGAACAATTCTGTATTTCAGTAATTACGTTTCTGCATATGAGAACGTATGTATGTATGTGTGTGTATGTTTTTCTTATGTGTGCAACTCTAAGCATAGGCTTAACAACCCGTTCCCAGTGGCCCAGCAGTCTTACGTACCAGACACCTTCACTTGTCGCAACCTCGGCGTTAACCCTCACCGTCCATACGGAATACGTGCTAGGGCTGTCTCATACAGGACTGGTGTACTTGTATTAGCGGGGAAGTTTTTACAGGTCGGCTAGTCATATGGGAGATCAGTGAAGTCTACTTTAATGACATTCAAATCCTTATACTGTTCTCTGCCACAGCCGGGATTCCAACGCGCGCCCATTGAAGCAGCAGACCATCTTTCTACCGACTCGGCCACCGCCTCTCAGGCTCCAGTGGCTTACTCTCAGCTGCGTGCAATCATCTGGCGTCAGTACTAATAGAATACTAAAGTTGTCCCGACCAGGAAAGGGTTTTTGGTGACAGCATTAACTCTCAGGCTCGAATGTCTCATTTTCTCCGACAAGGAGAGTATGTTTTCACCCCTGTTTGTTTGTTATCAGGATTACTCTAAAACTAAAAGAGAGATTTGGACTAAATTTGGTGGGTATATACCCCATGTCCCAGGGAACAATCGGTTAATTTTGGAGACCAATCCAGATCGTATTACAGATTCTGGATGCGAAAAAAACCTTTTTGCGAAACACTAATCAGTAATGAGAAAACCATACTCATTATGACGAGTGGTTTGGAAATTACGTTGTCCTTGTCGTAGAGATGCGCTCCACCGAGTCCCTCTCTAGTTCAGCTGAATAAATCGCTTAGCGTAGGCTGAACTATAACATCAGGGTTGTACCGATAATGAGAGGGTTATATATTGGTTGAATTTCAAGGTTTGAATTACGAGTGAATGAATGAATGGCCCATTTCACCAAGTAATCTGGTCGAAGTTATCGCTTTTATATGATGATGATGATGATGATTTCAATATATGCACAGTGAAATTGTGGGCTACAGGGTTAGGATTGTGATAATAATAATGATGATAAGGAAATCACCAGGACAGGCACCAAACGCACCATCTTCATCAGTGACTGGTACTTTTACCTCCTACACCAAGCTTACTTTTTTCTTTTTTCTTTTCACACTATCTCCAGATAATATTGTTCAGGTTAGTGGGGCGTTTCGAACTGGAGTTGTTTAATAGCGAGTTCATTAACAACCTCTTCGTTATTAGAGATCCTTCTTAAAGTGAATGGTGTTGAAGAGGGACGCCTTCATGTACTGACACCGATATAACGGAGCGGCTCAGTTGCCATGTTGATCAAACATCCCTCCACTACTTTATCCCCCGAAAGGAAGATGATGAGCTTTTGGAGAAGGGCATCTTAAGTCTGCAATCCACTGGGTTCACGTTTTAGGTGAGCCTAGGGCAACAACGACAACGCTAAGAACAGTCTAAGTAAATTAACATATGTTGCTTGACTGAAAAATAACGGGACGTCATCATAGTGAAACGATTAAACGTACAGTCGGATTCACAAGTCCATGTACAGTGGAGTGTACAGTCACTGACTGTACGATTCCACTGCATCTGCTTCTCACTTTTGCTATGTTTGTCACTTTCTTCCCAGACAAAAATTATATCTAAGACATTATCCAGCAAAGGAAAGTAAAAATAGAAGATCTGTAATATTTGGTGGCAATATCATGTAGGATATAGCAACAGTTATGGATGTCTGTGTCACAGCAACAACCAGTCGCGATGTAAGGGTTCGATGCCAGGCTACTCTTCTGCAGTACATTTAAGGGTAGACTAGCACATAACTCCGTCTCCGGCTGTACCCCGTGGAGATCAACACACCATCCTTATATTTCCCCCAGCGACCTACCCCACACTGACCAGTTTTCCCCATGAGCCAATTTTTTCCCCCATGGACTTCTTTTCCCTTACGGACCTATTTCCCCCATGGACTTACCTTCCCTCATGGACATATTTTCCCATGGACCTATCTTCTTCCAAGGACCAAGCCTCTGCACCACGAGTTTCTGAGTTCATCTGTAAAACTGGATACAAAAGTTTGCCTTATATTTCACCTCTTTGTACTTATCACTTTCCTCCCATGGCAAATACTGTACAGGCATGTTGAGAGAGGCTTGGTATATTTCTCAGCCTGTAAATGATTCACTTTTATATAAGTCGTCAGGGAGGAAAGAGATAGCCATGCTTAAGTATGAAGTAGAAACGGTGGACAGTTAAACGAAAAATACTTCCTAAGTCTACAACTGCTGACAGTGATATCTATCCGCCTTTTAGCTGACTAAATAAATAATTAAACTCTTACGCAGTGTCCTAATAAGTTTGTCTTCAAAGATCGCAGTACAAGGTTTCGAAATCACTGTTCACTGTTCCCTTATTTATTGTATTAAAGTAAAGCGGTATGTTTGTCCGCAGCTGCACCATATACTCTCCGCAGCTTCACTCTGCCTAATGTCCAGCATGTTGCCTGTGTGGAGAATCCTACGAATGGCTAACATATAAACCGTCGCTCTGTTCAAACACGAATTTTGATGTGGATCATAAACTAATTCTCTGCACTCAAACATTTCAACAGGGAATAATTGCCAGCTTTAGAGGTATGCCGCTTCCACAAGAAAAAGAAAAAAAAATGGGGGGGGCATACAGTAACACTCTCAGGTTCCTATGACTCATTCCCGGTAGCCCTGCGATAGCGGAATTCAAATATTAGAAGTGTGTTGACCATGAGAAGGCTATCGTGCCATGTACCGTACATAATAGACAGGTAAGGAAAAGGTACTATGGAGCTTCCTTAACCGACGAGAACACTGTGCGATTTTTATGTAATCTGTTTAGACACGAATATTGCTGTGTATCATAAAATAATTCTCTGCGCTCAAAACATTTCTGCAGGTAATAATTGCCAACACTGGAATTCTACATCACTCATGGATTTTTAAAACTGTGATACATTTAAAAAATATAAATTTTTTATTGACCCATTTTACTAAATGTAACACAGAAAGGGTCAGACATGAGGACACTTCTACAGTTGCTGCTTTTTGGTTCACGCTGTCAGCCAGAGGACGAGTAGGTGTTTTTTATTCCTTTTCCTCACCCTGCCCTTGGGTGGGACAGGAGGTCCGGATGATGATGATGATAATGCTGAATAAAGACATATTGAACAGGAGAGAGCCACGTTCAAGATCTATCCATTATGAATTCCATGGATTAATTGCATTTAAAACATTCAAGGACACAGGCGCAGGGATGTATAGATTGAAGAAGATAGCCCCAAGGTTTTTCACCTAACATTTTAACTTAATAGCTTTGTGAGACCTTTTTTAGTAAAGAGTCTGAGGAAGATATTCACATTCCCTCACTGCGAAAGGATTCCTCAAAATAAAAGAGAATTGTCTTGAGATATCAAGAATAAAATGTAAATGACGTCCTCAGACTAACGAGGCTATAGTTTGAACCAAAAATTGAGAATGCTGCATTCTGTTCCAGCGACCGCCCTACGATTTTATTCAGGTGGAGAAATTCACCGTTTGGCAGTTGTTGTTGTTGCTTAACCCCAGTCTGTCTGGCCGAGCAGACCCGTCGACAACAGATAAACAACTGCTTTTATGGGGCCGTCCTACAGGCACAGAGCAGTACATACACTGTAGAGGGGACCGGCACACCCTTATGGTACACAGCGCCTCTCCCGGGTCGGACCAGGGTCCTTCCCACTGCGAGATACAGGATCACAATATTACCACTTGTAGGCTCCTTTTCAGCGCCACCTTTTGGTAGTGGTGCTGGCGAGCGCAAAAAAAAAAAAAAAAAAATTGCATGTGCATTATTAAAGCAGTTACCGTGAAGTACTTAATAACCATACCTCGTCAGTGACACACACAGTCCTTGACATTCTTTTTGTCTAGATGCAAACAAATGAATTGTGGAATTCATCTTCGATTTTGACATTCTCAGATTATTCTGATTCGCCATCAGCTGCCTTAAATCGCATGGCGTTAGCTGGAATGAGACTTGGCTGTTTTTTGCTGAGATAAAAAAAAAAAAAAAATGAAAACAACCCCACTTTAGCCCCCTGAACCTGTTGCTAACATCTATCTAGTTATCAGTACAGCATGGTAACAATATATATATAACTAGACAGCATTCAGAGAGCGCATACCTATGCCTACGCCGATAACCGTTATAATTTACTGTTGTAATTCCTCTTTCCTACCAGACGAATACTTTCGTGGTCTCATGCTCAGCTAATTCTATTGTCTTACTCTGCCCTGTTACGCAATATCAGAGAGCTTATTCCTCCACCAACGCCAGTAAAATTTATTTATTTCCTAATTCGAACCCGGATCCACCTCAAAATATAATCAAATCTACCTTGACCATCGCCTGTCTATCTGCCATATTTCATTTAAGTCTAATAACCGCTGCTTGAGATATCCTGTATACAGACAGACACGGGTGAACACATAACCTCCGTCCAAATACCTAGTATGATTGGGGACCCGTGTGTAGCATCCACCATTGCTGGTTATGTTCTAGGGGAAAATTTAAACTTTGCAAAAAGTGGCTGTGTATCAGGACCTTCGTTTAGTCGATAGGCGTAAATAGAAGCATTATTCTTTTTTCAGTGTGACATTGTAAAATATCTTGTTTCGCCAGAGAATTAACCCTTTTATTCTGATGATGCATTTTTTTGCCTTAATTCTTGCTACCTCCAGATGCTTTTGTACGGATGATTTTTTCGCTGTAATAGGGTATAATGGAGTTCATCCCTGATTCATTAACAACTAGTACTAACTTAGCAAAAATGAAATGTAGAATACGTCATGGGACTGAATGGGGTGAACAATCATCCCCATGGCTGCGGTGTGATTGTATGAGCCATGTTTTTTTTTTTTTTTTTTTTTTTTTAATGCGAGGAAGAAGGAACCAAAGGCCATGAGCCCGTAGTAACAGTTCCCTCCAAGAGAAAAACAAAATACAATAAAAAATCATAAACTGGAACATCAATTGCTTCATTCTCAACTAAAAAGTTAATTCCAGTTTTGTTTTTTAATGCCTAAGGCTTTCTTTAGCACAACATAATCGTTCGAGGTTAGCTGAAATAAAATACAAACATAGTAATTGGCAGCTGAAGGGTTAAACCGTACCCTCAAGTATTTTCCACACGCAAGTAACCGTAAGAAGGAATTGTAATCAGTTTCTTTCCCTGGTGCCACATTACCGCCACTGATCAGGCTGTCAGGCTGTAAGGGTCGTCGTGTCGGTTTCCAGGGTCGCTTCCACAGCTGATTTGCCTGCATCTCAGTGAAAAGAATCCCCAACATGGTAAGGTTCAATGGAGAAATATGGAGCTTTCAAAGGATTCCTTGGTTACCGTTCTTATATACGTCGCTGTTTGTGGTTCGTGCACTCGACAACATGGTAAACTTCTTTGGTGAAATATGGATCTCGCTGTGAATTCCGTGGTAGCCGTTCTCGTATTTCCTATCGTAGTCGTTCGTGAGTTTGCTAAAGTCGCCTCTTACGGTGGATGTATGAAAGTTTCTCTGGCTGACACTGTAACAAAATGCCGCTACTGTGGAAGCGACACTAAGCCACAGTCTCCCTCTCTGGCCACGTATACACTTTCCTTTTCGCTGTAATAACACTTCCTTTAACACGGAGAGCAACTATTACTTCACTTTAATTGCACAGTCCAGATCTCTCTCTCTCTCTCTCTCTCTCTCTCTCTCTCTCTCTCTTTATATATATATATATATATATATATATATATATATATATATAGATAGATAGATAGATAGATAGATAGATAGATATATTAACTATATATTAAATGTAAACATTGCACAAAGTGTAGCTAGTGAAAATGTAGTTTATACACCTAGACAGTAATAACTACACACCTTTTACGTACTTACATGACCTATATACTCTTTTTCCACCTCCCACCCAATACACCCACACCCTGCCTCGTTTTCTCATCTCTTCGTCTGTCCACCTCTCATCCGTTTAACTCGACCACACCCTGTCTCTCTCTTCCCTCTCTCGTGCTGTAGACTTTATTGCCAGTTAATCACACATTGTCCTCTTGTTTCTCTGTCTTTCTTACCTCACTCTCTCTTTCCACCTCCCAGCCGCATAACTTCACCACACAGTGTCTCTCTTTTCCCTCTCTCTTTCCGCCCACCTCGCAATCACTTCAGTCAGCCACACCTGGTCTTTCTTTCCTCTCTTTTCGTCCACCTCCCAACCGCTTAACTTAAAACATCCTGTCTCTCTCTCTCTCTCCCCTCCAGTGCACCTGCCGTTGGAACTGCGCAGCCGAGAAGCGAGAGAAGGATGGATGGGCACATCAATGCAGGTATGTGTCCCCGTCCGTCTAAGTGAATCGTTTGGTCGCAGCCGGTACTGAGTTAGCTGAGTTAGAACACTAATTCTCCTCAGGACCAACCAATCAGTTAGAGTGCTCTCGTCTCTCTCCCTCCCAGCCACACGCACTCTGATGTCCAGTGCCACACAGTGCACACTCACACACACACGCACACACACTCTGCTGTATTTTTCCAAACTCCCTCACACTCCATGTTAGCCTCTCACACCCACATACACACATTAATTAGCGTACCTTTCATGGTAAAGAATAACGTCTTACTTTGGCACCGACATAACCGGGTGGTGTCCCTCAGCTCCCTCCCTATCCCCCAAACAAGGCATGGTGGAGTGCAGAAGGCCAACGTTTGCCTACAGTCAAGCGGACGAAGGTTCAGATGAGCCTAGGACCAGCATTCTCTCTCTCTCTCTCTCTCTCTCTCTCTCTCTCTCTCTCTCTCTCTCTCTCTCTCTCTCTCTCTCTCTCTCTCTCTCTCTCTCTCTCTCTCTCTCTCTCTCTCTCTCTCTCTCTCTCTCAATGCTGACTGATGGTTACCCTCTTCTTCCTGTAACCTCGTGAGACCTGGACTTTCTTCTTATCGCCCATGAAGTCTTTAACAATTTACCAACGTTAAGGATTCTTTCTCTTGAACAGAATCGTCAGGCATTAACGAGAGGATAATACTAGGTTCAGCCATTGTTGTGAAAGATTGTGGAGGCAGCTTTTTTTATTCATAACATCCCCACAGCTGAATACAGTCATTTGAGATTAGCATTCACTCAGAGTCCTCCACCACCACTGCCATCATCATCGCACCAACACCATCACCATCTCCACCATGCACTGACACCATTACCACTACAACCACCATCACGAACACTGACATCATTATCATCCACCATCAGCACCACCACCACCACACCAGTACGAAGACCACCACCACCTCAGTAACTTCATCCACCACAACTACAACCATCATCATCATCACCACCATTATCACCACCATCACCATACCCGTTCCTCAACACTCACTATACCCCCACCCATGCCTACACACTTCCTCACCACCACCATTCACACTCATTGATCTGTAAGTCACACATCAGAGTCTCGTAATCTTACTGCTTCTTTGACTCACCGAAATCACCTATGCCTCACCTCCCTCACTCGTACTCCTGTGTCACTTACCTGAACTCTGTCACATCCCTCATCTCATTTTTCGTTTTTTTTTTTCCTTCACTTACATTCACTCATTGTTTTAACAGCCTTGCTTTTGCCTTACATCTTTCACTCTTGTCTCACCTGCCTCATATTTATTTACTCATACTTTTTGCCTGCCTGCCTGCCTGCCTGCCTGCTCCACCTGTCCAGCCATACGTGCCGCGGGTCTAGAGTCCAGGCTGCCTTAACCTTGTTCCGGTTTTTATGTCCGTGAGAGAGTCCATGTTTACCAATGGTCTACTCAAGAGATGGCCACGTTTTGTTACCTTAATTCATTTTCGAAACACGGCGTTACTACATTTAACCCCTTTTACTGCAGTGACGCCATTTTTTAGTTTTTTATCCTTACTATCACCAGACATGTACAAAACGTTACTGCGAAGCGCCGTATTGGCTGAGCATAATGGACTGGTATTAAACTTCATCAGTATGCTTTAAAAAAAATAACCTTTCATCTGTCAAAAGTTGCAAAAAAAAAAAACTTATGTAATAATATGCCAGATGATAACTTGCTTAACATAAGTTGTTATGGAACGATCAAGAAATTGCTGTACTATGTACACTGTACCTAAGCATAATTTTTTTTTCCTCTTCATCTTGAATGTTGTTAGTCAGAAAGATCTAATATATTAAAGGATTAATAGTTGTAATATTGTCTTATTCTTGTCACTGAGCAACTAAAATTAAGCAGCAGAAGGACAGAAATATTCTTCAAGTCAAGATGAATGAACTATGGAAAATCCATTATGGCAATTAAAAAATCCTTGTATTATGGCAAACATTTTCAAATACAAATACAGTCTTTTGCAGTTAGAAGGAGTATAATGTACGTCAGCATACAGAGTACTGAACACATGACTATTTGTAATATGTATAGAAAATATAATTATAGTAAGTGAATTCGGACATACAGACATATAGAGATAGATAGATAGATAGATATAGATATAGATAGGTAGATGGATGGATGGATGGATGGATAGATAGATAGATAGATAGATAGATAGATGAGCCTCTGTGGTACAGTGGTAATGTGCGTTTTCGTACATGGGAGAACGAGTGTTAGCGCCCCGCCAGGGTAATAAACTTTGGGAGCGTTCTTCCGACCACGTACTGCTTTGGCGGACATAAGGGGTGCTGTGGTTGAACCAGTGTCACATACTATAAAGTATGCTTGCACCCAGTCGGCATGCGCGGGCCGATTACATTTGGTTCATAGACTACACACACATCCAGAGCCACTCCAACACTAGTTACAAGCACTTCTCACCCTACATACAATCTCTACTAGACAGCCTGAGCCACTTGGTAGAGATACATAGGCTGTATCAACCCCACTTCGGTCAGGATAGGCCGGTCCTGCAGTGGACACTCAAACGGCTGATGAGATTATATATATATATATATATATATATATATATATATATATATATATACTGTATAGGTAGACAGACAGATAGACAGATAGATAGATACACTGATAGATACAAATAGGTAGGGAGAAGCAGTACATACATTAACATATATAAATACACGGAAAAATAGATAGCGAGATATACCGATATATATAAAGAGAAAAATATATTGTTATTTCCGTGCTTTCATAATAGTGTGTTCTTTATTGTTTTTGTATGTACAGTATTACATATTCAGGGTTCTGACATAGGAAGCAATTACGGCATTATATACATATATTTGCTGTAAATGTGCCTGTAACAATTTAAGCATGTATAAACTGCGCGCGCGGGCACATTTTGTGTGTGTGTGTGTGTGTGTGTGTGTGTGTGTGTGTGTGTGTGTGTGTGTGTGTGTGTGTGTGAAAATGACTGTAGCTGTAAGAAGACTGTACTGATAGGAACTTTGAGCAACATGTCTCCCCATACTAACTTCCGACACCACCGTCCATCAGAGAGACAGACAGACAGACGGACAGACAGAGACACAGACAGACAGACAGACAGACAGAGACTTGAGAACTTGGGAATGAATTAGTTATCAAGTGCATAATATTGCTTTATTTCGTCAGCGTGAGTATTGTAATGAGAAGGGGTAGATTGAGATTTTTTTTTTTTTTTTTTTTGCATGATAGAAGGAACCAAAAGCCAGTAGCCCTCAAGATTGTTCCCTCCAAGAAAAAAAAAAACAGAAACAAGATAACAGAGAGCCAAATGTAAGATCTGTTCATTTCGAGATGCCTGGACACACTGCGTTTGAAAGACTGAAGGTCGTTGACCGTAGGATATAGGGAAGACCGTTCCAGAGTTGGCTTGTTGCATACATGAAGGACTGGGAGTAACAGTTAACTCTTTCTTTAGTGAGTTGAAGAGAAAAGGGATGCCAGCTTGTTCGGGTGCTACGTGCCCACCGTAGTGGTGGAGGAATGCAAGCAGACAGTTCAGAGGAGCAGTGACCATTGAAGTTGCGATAGAAAAGTGATAAAGATGCAACACTGCGACGAAGAGACAGAGGTTGCAGGAAGACAGTAAGAGGAGGAGAGTTAATGTGACGAAAATCCTCTGACTCCACCTTGTTAAGAAGAGCTGTTTGTGAGGTGCCTCCCCACGCATGACATATGTACTCTATACAGGGGCGCATAAAACCGGTGAATAAAGTCAACAACCGTGCAAGGGTAAAGAAGGCACGGAGTCGGCTTAGCACACTTAATCTCTCGAAAGCAGATTATACAATTGAGGTAATATGATCTTTCCACGACAAATCTTGCAAGAATGAAACCCCAATATGTTTAAAGGTGATGCAGGATTGAGTTGGATATTGTTAAAAAATAGAGGATACTCCTGCGGAAGATTTTGACAAGTTAAAAGATGTGAGAACTGAGTTTTTTAAGCATTGAAAACAACAAGATTACTTTTACCCCAATCAGAAATATAAGTCAAGTCAGACATTGGGTGTGCCATAGCCTCAACCCATGTTTGTTGAAGTAACTGCAGAGATGGACGCTGCAGGAAGCGAATGGAAAGGCGAAGGGTGGGGTCACCAGCGTATGAGTGCATAGGGTTGGATGTACAGCTTAGAAGGTCATTGATGAATAGAAGGCTTGGGCACGTTGAGAGGATGGAGGAGGACAACTAGGTGCGGAAGGTGAGAAGTTTGAACTTCGGTGGTGGGTTTGGGAGGGACAGGCCGAAAAAGACTTAGGACGAGGTCATAGACTGTGACCTCAAAGATAGCGAACTGCATAGGGAGACTGCCAGGGATCGAGGAGCGTGGAGAGCCGCCATTAGATGAAAAGGCGTCAGGTTGCAAACATGTTGGAGCCTTTATAAACGATACGACGACGACATTTATGTTTTATTAAGATCTCTGTGTATGGGTAATGCAGTGTATATGGTCTCTTTAATTCACTGTTGTCATTGTTCTCATCTTCAGCATCGTCATTAGCATTGTCATTGTCACCACCACCATCACCACCACCACCGACATCAATAATGTCATTGTCACCACCAACACCGCCATCGTCATCATTGTCAGTGGCATCGCCACCACCGCCATCGTCAACTTCCTCATCATCTTCATCATCATTATCAACATCATTGCAATCCTTATTCCCATTCATAAACACTTGGATAATATATACATTATATCAGAGAGAGAAAAAGAGAGAGAGAGAGAGAGAGAGAGAGAGAGAGAGAGAGAGACTTTTGCGGTTGGTACCCTTCATGGCAGAATAAATCATGGCCAGTGTGTGTATTGGCCTTTTTACCTAGCTGCTGGATTCCTGCACTATACCCCTGACCAGCCATTTATTGCCTTAAAACCTTCTCTACTCCATGTTCTCCCCAACCCCCTCGCCCGTCCCGACTGGCTCACTATTGTCTGTCCATCATAACCCTCTCAGGTTCCAATGGCTCACTCTCAGCTAAATAAAATCGTCTGGGGTTAGATGGATTACAGTGCGAGAAAGAACGCCACCGTATCAGAGTTAATCAGAGGGTGATTTTCGTTACCCTGCATCTTATTTCCCGTAGCTCAGTGACAAAATACGACAATACTACAACTCCACATTCTATGCTTAGCGCCTCTTCGTGATTAGCATCATCTTCTGGTGACGATCGCATGTTATAACTAAAGATCAAGATGAACAAATGGCAATTTTATTATTCCTGGTGATGCATAGGGTGTGTTTTTCTGTCTTTCGATATGCTGAGTGTAAATCAATGAAGAACAGAGATGTAAATAATGATGCACTCTTTCTACCGAATTACATTAATAAAATTCATTGTATCACCTTACGCTGTCTGAGTGAAGAATGAATTTCTAAAATGTGACGCTGTGGGCCTGAATGTGCGTATGAGCCCCAAGATTTTGGCAATAATTTCCGTGGCAACTAATGATAGAACATCTCAGACCTTTTTGCATCGTTGCTAACTGCACTCTGTAACGTGAGACGCAGGCTGATCACATAAAACACCTAATAATGTTCCATAAGTGACTCAGATATTAAAGGCTTGCCCCACCTTGGCTCACTCGGTGTTAGTGTACAGCCTCATGTTTCTACCACACAGTTATTCTTCTTATATTACTTAGCCTGTTTGTCTTTGCGTGCTCATTATCCTTGAAAATGGAATTCTACAATGTAATGCAATATTTCTACTGGATTTTTTAAAATTCTGATTTTCTTTATACATGCGTCCTAGATGATAACGTGGAATATAGATACAAAATTTACTGCTTTGTTTCTATTAGAGTCTTGTTTTTTTTTTCTGTTTTATGAAGTATGTAAACGTAAAAGTTTGACAATGTTGCTACAAAATTATTATGATTGTGATTTTCTTTACGTAAAACGAAAAATGAAGATATAAAGAGTGGTGGGTTGTTCCTGTGAGATAGTTTTTCTCATTTTATAAATTTATTCTGTATTACTTTACATTTTCTGTGTATGAAGAACGTAAACGTAAAATGTAACACAATACAAGATCACACCGGTTTTTAGAATTCGCTCTGCTCTACTGTATATTGTCTGCATCAAAGTATTTTAGGCAATTTTCCACATTGCCCGAGAACTGCTTGGTATAAAACTCCTCCGACTAATTAAGCCAGGTGTCACTTACTATATACATTACAGAGCAGTTGGAAAGAAGAAAAATTCATGACGGCGTAGTCATTAGTTGTTTGTTTTCCAGGTCCATTTTTGTGACTGAGACACAACAATGCACTGCGGGTAACTGCAGCTTTCCGAAGGTGAAAAAACTGATATTTTCTTTGGTATAGTAAAAACACTGGTAACATAATTTTATCCATCTACCGATACCACGATTTTTCTTATTAAAGACAATCTTCTTGGAAACCACTAATTATATACAGCATATAATGTATCTGATAATTATAAGTACTCGTGTGTATATGTCAAGTGTGGTGAAAATGAGGTGTGTGGTTACTTGACGTGTTCTGGAGATGTCAGATGTTGTGGTGTCAGGTGTGGTGGTGATGACAGGTGTGGTGATCTGAGGTGTGGTGGTGACGTCAGATGTGATGGAGATATCAGGTGTGGTGGCGATATCAGGTGTGATGATGATGTCAGATGTGATGATGGAAATGTTAGGTTTGGTGGTAATGTCAGATCTGGTGGTGGAGGTGTCAGGTGCGATGGCAGAGATGTTAATTGTGGTGGAGGGGACGTCATTTGTGGTGGGGAGGGCAGGGATGTCGCGCTCGTGTCCCCTTCATGGGCCAATTTACTTTTCCGCAGGTCCAAAACGTGACCTAAGTGGTGGAGAGATTGTGCTGAGTGTGGTGGAGAGGGCGTGATGAGAGTGGTGGGTATAGGGTAGGTGTGGTGAGTGTGGTGGATGGTGCTGGTTGTGGTGGAGAGGGTGTGGCGAGTGTGGTGGGGTGCGGTGGTTGTAGAGGAGAGGGTGTGGTGAATGTGGTGGGGTGTGGTGGCCCTGGTGGAGAGGGTGTGGCGAGTGTGGTTTGTGTGGCGAACAGGTGTGGTGTGCTGCATGTATTTTGCTGTGGCGTGGTGTGGTGAATTGGATGTGTTTTGCCGTAGCGTGGTGTGGTATGGTGTTGGAACTGCTGTACTGTGTGGGGTTTGTAATGAGTGTGGTGCGGTGTGGTGGGGTGCGGCGTAGTGGGATGTGGTGTGGTGTGGCGCGGCAGGCAAGGTAGGTAGAGAAGGTGTGTGTTGGTGCAACTTGAGGGGTGTTAGTAGTTTGGCAGTAATGGTATGATTGCTAGGGTGTGGTGTGGTGTAGTGTGGTGTGGTGTGGTGTGGTGTGGTGTGATGTGGTATGCCGGGCGAGATGAGAGAGAAGCAGTGTGGTGTGGAGTGGTGTCGGGATGCAGAGGTGTCGGTGTCATGATGTGTTAGTAAAGAGGTCATCATTGGGCAGGTGTAGAATTGAATGCGTGTCGTATGTGGTGTGATGTGGTATGCCGGGCGAGTTGAGAGAGAAGCAGTGTGGTGTGGAGTGGTGTCGGGATGCAGAGGTGTCGGTGTCATGATGTGTTAGTAAGAGGTCATCACTGGGCAGGTGTACAGTAGAACTGAATGCGTGTCGTATGCAGCTCTGCCAGTGTACCAGTGTTTCAGAGTCCGTGTGTGTGTGTGTGTGTGTGTGTGTGTGTGTGTGTGTGTGTGTGTGTGTGTGTGTGTGTGTGTGTGTGTGTGTGTGTGTGTGTGTGTGTGTGTGTGTGTGTGTGTTATAATGGTGTTACTATACAGGTGTGTCATTATACAAATGCGCCATTATATATATGTATCATTAGACAAGTATCGTTATGCAGGTGCTTTGTTATAGGGAACGGAAGTAATAGAAGCAATGAAGAAAGTCAGAGTGGGGAAAGTCCCAGGAATTAATGGAGTGTGTGGTGAAATACTGCAATACGGGAGAGAGTTTGTAATTGAATGGATATGGAAAATATGCAGATTGGTCTGGGAGGAAGGAAAGATCCCAGAGGATTGAAAGTCAGGTATAATTGTTCCCATCACACAGAGAAATGGGAAAGAGAAGTGTGTGACAATCAGCGGGGAGTTTTCTTCTGAGTGTTGTAGAAAAAATATATGGTAGGATACTTATCGATAGAGTTAGGGTAATAACCGAGTACTATAATTAGTTGGACAAGAAGAGGGGAGGGGGAGTTAGGAAGGGAAGATGCAGCGTAGCTTCGTAGATCAGATATCAGTTCCAAAATATTTAGTGGAGAAGTATCTGCAGAAGGGAAGGAAATTGTATGCTGCCTTCATGGATCTGGAGAAATCATATGACAGTGTCTACACCGTGGCTGTGGAAGGTACTAAAAATATATGGAATAGATGGGAAGTTGTTGAATGCCGTGAACAGTATGTATGAGGGCGCTAAGGCTGCAGTGCGTGTAGATAGTAAATTGAGTGAGTTCTTTGATCTTAGTGTTAAAATGAAGCAGGGATGTGTCATGTCTCCGAGGTTGTTCAGTTTATGTATGGATGAAGTTACTAAAGAGATGCTAGGTAGTTCAGTGGATGTTAGAGTGTCTCTACTGAGAGAGGCTAGGGTGTGGAAACTTTCTGTACTGTTGTTTGCAGATGATATTTACTGTATTGTTAAATGAAGATGAAAGTGAGCTTCAGGGTTTAAAGAATGAGTCTGTGATTATATGTATGAAACGGAATGTAAAAGTGAGTGTAGATAAGAGTAAAGTTATTGGCTTTGAGAGAAATGATGTCACAGATTGCACAGTCAAGCTGGACGGTGAGGAAGTGGAAAATAGGTGCATTCAGGTACTTTGGTAGTATGATGAGTAGGGTTGTAAATTTAGAGGTGGAAGTACATGAAACGGTACAGCAAGGTAGAAAGGATGCTGGTTCAATGAAAACAGTGATAGACAATAGGGAAATGAACATGGAAGTTAAAAAGTCGCAGCATGACAATATTGTGATCCCTACTCAAACGTATGGACGTGCTACTTAGACTCTGTTAGAAGGACACAAGTCAAGAATGGGATGATGTATTTGAGAGGAGCATGTGGAGTTGCATGGAAACAATTAGGCAAACAAAGAAGTAAAGGAGCATCGTATTGTTGATGTCGATTTGATTGAAAAGGTCAAGAGAAATACTTTGAGACGGTTTGGCCATGTGGAGAGGCTGGAGAATGAGAGACTGACTAGAAGATTGTATGTGAGTCAGGTGGAAGGGGAGAGGAGGGGGAGGCCATGGATACGATGGAGGGACGGAGTGGAAAGATTTACGAAGAAGGGTTGTGTGAGTTGGAGGTAGTTCAGCCAAATGGCAGAGAAAGGGCGACGTGGAGGCGACTTGTTTACGGCCACCCCTTACGGGATGAAGGCGTCTGTCAACAGTTAGATACGTAGACAGATTCGTTATATACTTGCCATTTTACACGTATGTCATTGTAAAGGTGTGTCGTTATAAGGATGTGTCATACAGGCATGTAGTTATTAACATGTATCGTTATACAGATGTATCATGTACTGTGTTTCATTTTACAGGTGCATCGTACAGGTGTGTTATACAGATATTCACACAGATGTGTCTTATACAGCTGTCATAATACATTTTGTGTTGTTATACAAATGTGTCATTATACTGATAACATACAGGTTTGTGTTATTATATAGGAGTCATCCACGCGTCTTTATACATATGTGTCATTTACAGGTGTGTCCGTATATAAGTGTTTTTATACAGATGTATGATTGTGCAGGTGTTTCTGTATACAGGTGTGTCCATATACAGGTAAGCTTTGAGTGCAGTTATACAGTGCAGCCGCATACAAGTACGCCGCTATACAAGCGTGTCCAAATCCAGGTGTGTTTTTCTACACGCCGTAATATAAGTGTCCTTAAATAGGTGTGTCACATATACAAGTATATCGTTATATAAATGTGTCGATTTTCAGGCGCTTGAATATACAAGTGTGTGAGTGTAGAGGTGCGTGCAACATGTGAGGGAGTGATATGAACTTGGCGGCAAGTGTGTCGCGGCCAGTGACAAGCCCAAGTTGCCTCAGGGACCTTGTACAGTTTCGTTTGTGTGAACCGCAACACACCACCTCTATTTTGGTCACACTGCCACCACCACACTAACCACACTTGGACAAGTTGCGTCATATAAATTTAACGCCGTAATAATTTCCAATGTAGCTGTTTTGGTCATATATTATTTCCCTACCTCTCGTTGTTTGTGATAAAAGGAAACGGGTTTTATTTATGCTTGTCAATACATCTAAAACCAACATCCTAATAATGAAATGAAGGTTATCATACTTGATTTAATTGTCTGTGTCCCTTAGGCTTTCATAAACTTATTATAGCTCGTTTGTTCTAACCTGACGAAAATCCTTAATCTCTTTCAGCTCAGTAGATGACAGATGTAGTCGGACTGGAAGGTCTATTTGACCAGTTACCAAGGAAATTCATTCCTACCTCATAACACTTAGGGAGTTTTGAGCAACCACGACTTTGTAGTCAGGTTGTGGAAACAAACTAAGCCAAAGGAACCAATACCATTTAACCTATTATTGCAGTCTCAAATTTAATTTGTAGGCATTTCTCTCTCATTGAAACGGCGCTTGGGTAGTTAGTCCGTTTATCTGTAAGATGAGAAAATCGACGTCATTTAACCTGGCATTTCCATCTTTCAGTAAGAGTTAACTGTTATCAGCTCTGTTGCAACTAACGAAGCTTGAATAATTTTTTTAAATCTATGTAACCTGGCTCAATTAACTCCTTCGGACAGGTGAAGCATATCATCATGTGTTCATTGCCAGGACACAAGGATTAATCTGCATTAGTTAGTTTATTACATCCACAGTTCTAAAGCTAGATAGCCAGATTTTAATCCTGCCTGTATGAAAAACATTTTGGATTGGTTTATAAACACTTTTTAGTTGGTGGACAATACCGTGTTGATTATGAATTGGAGGTTTATTGATGAAGTTTTAACTCTTCAAAGCGATCATTATTTTCCATTGCAAGAGCTTATTACGGCACCGGAAGTTTTGCATACTTTTTCAAAACTAATTAACTCACACTTTTAAACCGAATGAATATTAAAAGTCACTTCATGCGAGACTAATATCCATTTGTGCGATTTTTCCCCGCATCCCTTTATCACGGGCTGACTTCTGATGGCAAAAAGCCTTTGAAAATATTATTACTTCACGGAAAACGGAGGCTAAGTTTAGGTGTCCTTTTCATGGTTCTTTAGGTCGGGGAAAGAGTGTGTGTGTGTGTGTGTGTGTGTGTGTGTGTGTGTGTGTGTGTGTGTGTGTGTGTGTGTGACCTTTGCATGAAGGTAAGCCGATTGTAAGTGAGAGTATAGGATTCTTCAGTGGGAAGTGTGTGTTGATTTATATCGAAATTATATATGTGGTGATTAAGAAGGAGTACTTGACACATATTGCACGTTTCTCTCTCTCTCTCTCTCTCTCTCTCTCTCTCTCTCTCTCTCTCTCTCTCTCAACACACACACACACACACACACACACACACACACACACACACACACACACACACACACACACACACACACACACACACACACACACACACACACACACACACACACACACACACACACCCTACTTATCCTCTTTCACCCCTCTTACCTAAATAAAAATCCCTGACCCCCACTTCTACACGTCCTCCTTTTTCCCTGTAGGACGTAATCAAGCCACCATTACGTTAGTTACCTCTCTCTCTCTCTCTCTCTCTCTCTCTCTCAGATTCCACACAATCCACCGCCTCCCAGTCTGATGTCACCCAATTTTATCCTCGCCTTCCACCATTTTTCTCTTTCTCTGTTTTTTTTAATGCTTGTCAACCATTCATCCTCCGTTTTCCTTCAACAGTTTTTCATTTTCATTTTTCATTTTTATTCTATTTTCTTTTTTTTATATTACTGATCCACTCATGCTACTCCGTCTACCTTTTTGCTTCCGTACCTCTTTCTTTTTGACTCACGTTCCTTTTTCTCCTGCAGCGCTTTTTCTTTTCCTGCACCTTTTATTTATTTTATTTTTTTCTTTATCATCCAGACACCTCTTTTTGCACTTCCACCGTTTCTCTCTCTCTCTCTCTCTCTCTCTCTCTCTCTCTCTTCTCACCACAATCCCTCACCCTCTTCTCTCTTATCCTAAATCTATTTCCTCTTTCCCCACTCATCACTTATTTTTGCCTTCCCCCTCCCTATCCCTCCATCTTTCCCCTCTCGCCCTTTTCTCCAGAGTCTTACCCATTCCCTACGTCAAACCCCTATCCCCTTTCTCCCCTCTCATGCCACTCACTCCTCCTCTCATCTCGCCATCTCCTCATTACCCCTTTCAGTCTCCCTCCCCCTGTCTCTGCACACGTCCCTCAGTCCCTAATCACTTTATACTCCCCTCTCTTCCTTGCCTTCATTCATCTCCTCTTATATCACCATTCTTCACCTGTCTCCCCATTTCCTCTTCATTTCTCCCCATTTCACATTCACCACCTACACCCACCAAAGATACAGCCCCCTCTTCCTTTCCTTCTCCCATATTTCCTTATCACTCCTCTCCTCTCCTCTCCCACATCCCATACCTCCCTCCAATCCCTTCCCCATCTCTTCAGTGCCCATTCCCCCTCCTTAACAAAACAATCTCTAATGCATATTATTTCTTCCCCTCCTCTCCCCTTCCTCTCCTCCATTTATCCTTCATCCCTTGTTCCTGCTCTCCTTTTTTCTACCCCACACATTTCTTTCCCCACTGTCACATCCCCCTCAATTTGCTCTCTTCCCTTTCCTACCCTCTCACTGTTCCAGCCACTACCGTTCTCTCCTCTCTTCCCTTTCTCCTTCCATCCGTACTCCTTTCATGTCTCCTCCTCCACAGTCACCTATCTCCTCTCCCTTCCACCCCCTTTCTTTACTTCTTACCCCGTTGGTTTTCCACCCCTATACCCTTCATTCTCTTCTCTTTATCCTCTCTTCCATCCCTACCCATCACTTCCTCTCCCCCACATACATTTTCTCCTTTCCTTCCTCCTTTTTCTTCTTTCTCCCATCCCTACTGCAACCTCTGCATTCCCCCCACTCCTCCCTTCACAGCCATCAGGAGACACCGCCACCCTACCATTAAAATTCCCTTTTCCTACTCTACCCAAGCCTTCTCTTCCCATCTCTCTCTTCCTCTCTTTTCTTTCCTTCCCCACCCTGCAAGTCCTCTGTATTCTTCCGTTTCTCCTTTCCATTCTCACCTTATTACCAGGTCTCCATCCCTACCCCCTCTGTCCTCCTATCCCCACATTCTTCTTTCCCTTCTTCCTTTCCTTCCTTCTCTTCCTACTTTTCATTTTCCCTCTCTCCTATTCCATCCCCACGCCCCTCAATTCCCCCACCCCCCACATTCTCCCCTCTCCTCCCCTCCACGACCACCAGGGGACTCTGACCCCTTCCATCGTTAAATGCTCTAACTTTCCCCTCGGCGACACACCCTCCGGCCAGATACAAGATGGATGTTCCGAGCCCTATCCCGCTCCACGACACAATTTTTGGGGGGCCTTTTTGAGCTGCGTGGGGGCTACTTAAGTTCACCTATTTATCTGTCTATTCACCTGCCAATCAGTCTGTCTTCTGGTCTGTCTTTCTGCCCATCTATCCCAGTTCCAGTCCTCTCCAGAACACCGTTTTTGTACCTCTCTGAGTCTCGCAAATCCATCTGTCTACCTTTCTGTCTGCCTGTTTATCAGTTTAGCTGCCTTTCAGTTCTGTTCCGGCTCCAGCCCACTCCACGACAATATTTTTGGGCCTTGTAAGGGGAGTGTTTGGGTCTTTCAGTTTGTATGCCTGTTTTTCTGCCTGTCTGTTTGTCTTTTTGCTTGTATTCTCCTTTTCCCATCTATAACTTGCACACAGACACTTAATTTGTATACTTTTTTTTGTGAACACAGGGGGAGGTGGCTTGATGAGTCTGTCTTTCTGTCTGTTTTCTGAGTTATCTATCATACCTCTGTCTATCTGCTTCTTCTACAGTATGTATCCCACCACCAGACTGCTGTCATATACCTTCCTAATCTGTTATACCCGTTTTCTGTCTGTTTAGTCATCTGTCTATCTGCTTGCTTTTTTATCTGTCTATCTCTCTTGCTCTGTTTATCTCTCCCCGGTCCTACTTGTCCAGGACACTGTTTTTCTCCTTTGAGGGAAAATGTTTGAGATTGCCTGTGTACACTCGTCTCTGTGTTTGTCAGTCACTGCCTAACTTTGTCTGTCTGTCTGTCCGTATCTATCTATCTATCCAGCTATGTCTGTCTGTCTATATCTGTCTGTCTGTCTATCTAAGTATCGGTCTGTCTGCCTATCTATCCGAGGTTCAGCTTAATGCAGGACGCTTTTTATGTCTTGCTGCGTGTGAGGTATTGAAATCTGTATGTTTGTCTGTTTGATCATGTCTATTCGTCAGTCCATCTGTTCATCTGAGTGACTGTTTGGCTGCCTATCTGCCAGTCTGTCTGTCTATTATAGCCTCAACCAGTTTTCAAACACGTAGTTTTTATACCTATTTTAGAGTGCACGGAGGGTGATACAGCGTACGTACAAGTATTTACCTGTCTGTCGCACTGTATGTCTCTCTGACTGACAGTTTGTTTCTGTATCCATCCCAGACTCAGCCTGCTTCCCAATATACAGTTCTTCATTTTTGCTACATCCACCGGGACGGCCAGTTACAGTGCTTGTCCCTGTGTCACTTCCTTACTGAGTTACTGTACCTTTTTTGAAGAACAGGATCCAGATTTAATGCGAGATGTGTTGGAAAGCGAAGGTTTGCATAGCAGTAGACCTCCATCCGGACCAGTTTTAGGCAGGCAGATCGCCGAGGCCCACCCGCAACGAGGGGAAAGGGAAGCTTCCGGGATTACCGGTCAAAGCCGTCATGGACGACCATATATATATTTTTTTTTCCTAGAAACAGACCATTTTCCGCAGTAGCAGACCTTCGCTTGGACCAGGTTTTAGACAGGGTGGAACAGGCGAGGGCCGCCTCCTTGGCGGAATTGGCCTCGGAGGTTCTGGCCAAGACGTCATGCACGTCCATTTTTTTTTTTTTTTTTTTTTTTTTTTTTTAGGAAGAGATTTTGTAAAGTGGTAGACCTTCAATCAGGGCATGATTAACGCAGGTGAGGCGCCGCCAAGAGAAGGGGGTGGCTCCAATGGGTCCCAGCCAAAGCCGATCCGCACGGCCATTTATTTATTCATTTTTTACACAGGAACAGGAAATTTTGCACACTGGTAGACATCCCCTCGAACCAGGTTTTAGTTAGGGTGGAATTTCCTTGCCAGCTCGGGGAGGGAGGGGGTGGCCCCCGTGGGAAGAAGAAACACCACACTTTTTGTTTACCGAGGAACACAAAATTTTGAACTGTGGTAGGCCTTCACCAGAATCGGGTTTTATTAACCTGTGTGGGACTTCCGGGGGTCGCCCCTCCCCCATAAAAAGCATTTCTTTCCGTTACAGTATAGCAGGAGGAGTGTAGTTGTCGAATTGTCCTTTGTACCATTATTACACCCTTGCACGGAAGCGAGGGAACGTACTGCTTCACATGTGTGTGTGTGTGTGTGTGTGTGTGTGTGTGTGTGTGTGTGTGTGTGTGTGTGTGTGTGTGTGTGTGTGTGTGTGTGTGTGTGTGTTGCTCTCGAGCGTCTCGTCTCACACACGCTTCATTAACAGCAGCGACCTCAGAGGGTTCGATAATTAGCCAAAGCCAGGTCAGTCAGTCAGCTCACACATCACCATCATCATCATCAGCAACAACAACAACAACAACATCACCCTCATCATCATCATCGTTATCATCATCGTGATCGTCGTCGGTTGGCAGGATCCAGAAAAGATAACAGGAATGCACAAGAGTAGGGTAACCGTCAACAGAGTGCCCATGAAATACGCCATACATTCGTTCAGTCATCACTCAATATCCATGCAGGTCAGTAAGGTGAATAAAGTGGCACAGCTTTAGAAATAGTAAACAAAGAAAGGGAACCAAGTAGGAAACAAAGGACCGAATTAGTGTATGCTTAGGAGACTGTGTAGCACGACTCCCTTACCAGTTTATTTCTGCCTACAGCACGTTAACCACTTCACTAAAAGGCGCATTTTTCATTTCCCATTTTTGATGCTTCTAAAAGATTTTATTCAGCACAGGAGAGACTTTTCGAACTGGAGGGGTTTCAGAGAGCCTTCTTTAATCCGTTCAGTATGAGAGATCTTTCGTCTGGAGGAAGCAACAGTATTACAGAAATGCGTAACAGCTTCATAATGAAAAGCTGCATAAAATCGTGTAGCTATAGCAAGAACAAAATCTAAATGGAGACAGTGGAATGCTACTGAATCCTTACATTTCCAGAGGTCTCTCCTGAGCTAACTAATACTGGTGATAAGAATAGAATATAATGATTTCATGATAGTAAAGGAGCTGAATATGTTTTGCATCGTACAGTATTTACACTGCTGTATATTGATATAAAAAATATGAATGATACGATACTCGAAAGTATTAAGGTGAA
>NC_137003.1:51697499-51814999 GCF_032717465.1 Coenobita brevimanus
CCTTCCAATAAGTTTCTCTACAGCTCTCCAAGAGGCCATCTCCTTCTCTCTGGTACTTTTCTCCCAGTCTCCACAGTAGGATTCTCTTCATTCCTGTTCTTCCTTATTAGTTTTTTCTTCCCCTCCTCCCTGCCTTCCCCAACTCCCTTGCTACTCCCTCTCTCTCATTCTCGCTTCTTCCTTCCTTTCTCTTTCCTTCCCTTTCTCCTTCTCCTCCTCCCCTCCTCACACTCGCCACTCAACCGTATCGTTTTCAGTGAAGTGTACCCTAAAAATCTGGCCTTCTTTCCCTCCAGCTGCGAGCATGATGAGGTAAATTAGGTTTCCCTCCGATAGGCTATGTCCATCTCTCTCTCCATCTCTCCAATAAGGTTCATTGTTTCTTCAGTAGCTTCCTCTCCATCCTGGTCTTATTTTTCTGGGTTCTCTCCACTCCCTTTCCTCCAATAGACTATACAGCTTTAGGCATCCACACTGAAAAGTGTGGAACGTGTTCAGGTGAGAAGACTTGCTAATACTGTTATTTTAGGTAAAGGAAGAAGCTTGCACTCCCATTTGCCTGTTTATAGTACACACTTTGAATTTATCCATTTTATCAAAGTATACATACAGTGGGTAGGCCTATGTGAGCTTTGGACCCTCATACCACAGCGTGGTGAGTTGCACACGTGACTTAATTTTTGTGCTCAGTTTGACGTCTTTTGACTTTTCAGCGGCCCTTTGGCATTTATTTAAGAACATCCATTTACCTGACCTATCTTTCCAACGATTAGGTCCGCTGTAGCTTAAGTGATTTCCGTCATAACCCTGTTTGGGTGCTTAATTTGGTACTTTTTCAACTGTATGGTGGCGATTTTGAGAAAATTCACTTATCACCTTACTATTACTTGTTTATAAACTTCCCAGCGACAAGCGTGAGTTCGCTGTGCCCTTCATAGTATTTGAAATAACGTAGTATTTGTTCATAATATGGTGCATTTTGGCCTTTTTTCAATAGTATGGTGGCAGATTTTTTGAAAAATCACGTTAGTAGCGCTTTTTACTTTTCCATAATCTTTCTAACGATGTGCAATATTTCACTGTATTTTTATAAATTTACTAGATAACCCACGTTTGGTGGTGTGTGTGTGTTTTTTTTTTCCAGCAATATGCTGGCCCATTTGAAAAGTCACTTACGCAACACCATTTTTTTTTTTTTTTTTTTTTTTGTTTATGCTTTCCATTGATCTGTGTAGGTCCGCTGTAGCATTAATAGTCGCCGAAGTAACACGGCTTTGGTGCTCAGTATGGCATTTTTTCCCAGTAGGGTGGCGAATTATCAGGAAAGTCACGTAACACGTGATTTCTTATCATAAAATATTTAATGATTTGCTTAGATCCGCAGTAGCGTTAATAGTTTCCTATATAATAACTTTGGATTTTTTTAGCACTAGAGTGGCGAATTTTGAGAAGAGTAGTTTAGGTAACGCCTACCACTGTTTCCTAAGCTTTCCAGTGTTGTGCATAGATCCACTGTTACTTTAGTGGTCTCCGAAATAACACAGCTTCGGTGCTGTGTGTAATATAGGAGTCCGCACCCTACTACCTGTGGAGTAGTGTTCTCGCTCGATTCGCTCGCTCAAATAATTAGGTTTCTTCTATCCTTTCCCTCTTTTTCTTTCATTCTCCCCCTCCCCCTTCTCCTTCTCCGCCCTCCTTACACTCACCAAACGTCCATTTCATATTAAGGCAGGTGTGGAATAAAAATCAATCTTTCTATCTGCCGGTAAAGACGTAAATTAGATTTCTCTAGATTTTGCCTTTTGTCCACAGCTCTTCTTTCCATTCCCCTTTCATCCGTTATTAGGTTTCTCACCATTTCCATTCCCCCATTAATGGGCTTTTCTACGTTTTTTTCCATCTTTGTATTAGATATCTCCATCAGATTTCCCTTCATTTAGTTTCTTTCCATTCCCTTCACCTATTATTAGGTTTCTCTTTGCATTCTTCTTCTCCCCTTCCTCACGATCGCAAAATACCCATATCCTTTTCAGTCAAGTGTAACATAAAAACCTGTCCATCTTTGACTCTGCTAGTAAGCAAGATGTGGTGAATTACCGGCATCCCGGTACATCGCCAAACACCACAATACCGACCCAATCCACCGACATCAGCCTAAATTTTACCCCCCCGCAATTACCTGTAATTTTCACACCTCGGCTCCCTCGCTCGCAGCCGCTGACGCCATCTGCTGGTTGGCGCTGTATTTCAGTTCAGCAGCAACGTGATCTGTATTTATTCTTCTCCTCTCCAGACAGTTGTAATAAAAGAGACTTGTTTGACTTTCTAGGTTAGATATAACCTATATTAAACCCTTCCTCTAAACACGATCTCCCTTGAGCTGAATAAAATCGTTTGGCACCCTCAAAAACAAAATTACTGACTTCGGAGTGAAGCGGTTAACAGTCATGGTGGCGAATAAAATCAGGTCAAGGAAATGGTTTCGCTGTCTCAGTCACGACGATTTCATGAGTAATGCTGCTGCTAATTGATGATTTTGTTCAGCCCTAATAGTGAAGGGGTAAGGGACGACTGTTATCTAACCTTCCCAGTTCGAAAAATAACTCTTAAAGCTAAATAAAATCGTGTGAGGAATGGAGTGAAACATTAACTGCATAAATAGCGTGGGATTTTGCTCACCTGAGGAAAACCGGGCAGTGTTGGCCAGAATAAAATTGAACTCCTGCATCAAGGCCAAGAGAGGGGCTTATCGAAGTATTTCAATCTAATGTCCATTATGAATTGCCCCGAAACTGTGGCAAAACCTAATGAGGTCTGGCTAAATTAACCGTGAACGTCAAGCTGATTGGCATCCCGCTTCGTTAGCTCTGAACGTGTACGAATTTTTGAACGCGACTGTACAGTTCGTACATACATACAAGGCAACCAAAAGTGTCAATTCTTTGTTTTGCAGGCGTACACACTGGCGCACATTCAAAAGCCCACTGCACAAAGGCAAACACACACACACAACAAAAACTCGCACCGAGGTACCCCCCTCACACACACACAAACCGTAAAAAATGCACGCTTGTTGAGGTACGCTCACAAAACACACACACACACACACACACACACACACACACACACACACTGCGAAGAGTAAAACACATAAACACACACATACACACACACGCACACGCACAGATACACACACACTCGCACGCACGCACGAACGCATGCATACTGCAGAGATATAAAACGTACACATACAAAAGGGAAATCACACACACACACACACACACACACACACACACACACACACACACACACACACACACACACACACACTTTACTGAATCGCTTGGCCATTCCACGCGCTACCTCTTTTCCAGTTCGATTCCTCTGTACCTATTAATAAAAAAAAGAAAAGAAAAAAGAAAAACTCTCCATCCATCTATTGCCCGACGCCGTATGGTGGCCCCGACAAATCCACCTTCATGTTTTTCCGTTCGTATGCAGCAATGAAGCAGAAAACAGAGGAGTATGCAGACGAGACAGAGTGGAGGTGTTCGTTCTAGGTGTGGTTTGGTGTTAGAGAATAGGTGCTATGTGCTAAATGCTACGTATGTCATTTTTCGTTGGTAGGTCAGGTGTTAGGTGATTTAGATGCTGACGTTAAATATTAGGTTGTTCTGTGTTATGTAGTTAGGTGGTAGGTGGATAAGTGTTAGGTGGTTATGGGTCTGGTGTTAGGTAGTTAGAAGTTAGATAGGTACCTGTTATTTGAGGTTAAGCAGTGGGTGGTTAGGTGTTGGTGTTTAAAGGTTAGGTGTTAGATACCGTTGGGTGTTACGTGTAGTTAGGATTTAGCTGGTAGGTGTTAAATGTGGTTAGGTATTATAGTAGATATTAAGCAGTTAAGTGGTCAGTGTTGTGGTGTTAGGTGGTTACGAGTTTTGTTTCAAGTTAGATTAGGTGTTAGGTGATTAGGTATTAAGTATGTGTAGATGTGAAGTGGTTAGGAGTAAGGTGTGGCCAGGTGTAAGGTGCCGTGTGAGGTCAGGTATTAGGGGTTAAATACTGAGTTTGGTGTTAGGCTTTACGCGTTGGGTACTGTTGGGCTAAGCTATCAGTGGGCACCTGTCGTGTCTGAAAACATTGTTCGGCAGTATCGAAGCATAGTTGTGAATCACGCCATAAACAAAAGATAAGAAGCGGGGAAGGTGCTTCACTTCATCACGTCTACATGATTACTTTCCTTTTTTTTTAACTGCGTACACCAAAACCACAGGTGCCCACTGACTGTGTGAAAGGGCCGCTTAAGCGATTGTGCGGTTCAGTTGTCACATCTCTGAGTGCTTCCTCCTGTTTTTTTTTTTTTTTTTTACTAAAGTTTATCACACTTTGGTGTTCCGTTGTCATTCACAATCAGCAATCAGCTAGGACATCATTTTGACACGAATAATGATATCCAAGATGATGACGTGCCTCGTGAAGAGCGTCAAAAGAGAATTTCAGCGGGCAGCAGGAGCCGTGAAACAAGTGTATGGATACAGTAGGCTAGTACTTTAAAACGGATAACTAAAGCATGTCTAATGTTCTGTAATACTGCATTTGCCGACAGTTACCAGAATTTTATATCACACCTCATTCACCCTACCGGTGCTGAACCAAATGATCTGCGGACAGTAAGATTAGAAAAACAAATACATCAGTAAGATTAGAAAAACAAATACAGAAAGGGTTAAAAGGCACATTATGTAAACAAACAAATAAAATAACCTACCGCACTGATAGAAGCGGCCCTGCCCTCCTGTAGGCGTACGCGAGGTTCAGGCCCTGGAGTGAGGTGGGAGCCAGTACCGCTCCAAGACAAGGGGGCGGATGGGGCGGTGTCCCCAAGGCAGCAGGGGTCAGAGCAGGCACAGGGGGGTATCGCCATCATTCGGCACGTGGGACAG
The DNA here is from genome assembly GCF_032717465.1 of Coenobita brevimanus. Lineage (NCBI taxonomy): Eukaryota > Metazoa > Arthropoda > Malacostraca > Decapoda > Coenobitidae > Coenobita > Coenobita brevimanus. The sequence goes on from NC_137003.1 coordinate 51,702,443, forward strand.
TCGTCCACGCAGTACGGATGGGTGGGGTAGGGGGTGGTGAGGGTGGGCACACATAATTGTGGGGAAGTGTGGGGGGTGCCAGAGTCGTGAATTCCATCCATCCGGCATCCCGAGCAGTCCTGTGGGGGGCAGCAGGGGGGGTGGGGTTGCTGGTGGGCGGGCGTGCGGTAGTTCCTGGGCAGAGTGTGGCTAACCACGTCCACGCCCACACCTCGCCCACTCCTCACCCCGCCCCGCCCACACACCACCTCACCCCTCCCAGACACCAGCTTCATCGCCGCCTGTCCTCACATCACCATATCTACACCTTTCTTGTCACCTGAGGTCCACGGTTTTTATCGGCAGTTTTATTTGCTCCTGCATTGCTACCTATTTTTTTTTTCCTTTATTTGCACTTATATTTTCCTTTTATTTTTGCCCTTTCTATTTCCAACTGTATTTTTACTTTACTTCCTCTTCTTTATCCCCACTTTTATTTCCGTTTGTATTTTCGCTTTTCCACCTCTTTCTGCCTCAGCCCTTATTTCAAGCTAGCTATATCATTTACCTTCATTTCCACTTTTTCTGATGTTCTCTTTTATTTTTGCCTATATTTTTTTCCTTTGTGTTCACAGTTTCATCATATTTTTTACAGCCTTTATTTTCCGCCTTTTTTTCCTTTATTTAAACCTTTTATTTCTGACTTTATTACTACCTTATTTATTTTAACCTATTATACAACACACTCCTTCCTCAACTTCCACTATTTTGTACTTGCTTATAATTCGGCATTTATTTCCACCTTTATTCCTGCCTACATTTCCAGTTTTCACCTTATTTCCGTGCACACGAACACTGGGGCAAGACAGCTGGGAGTGGCGGGAGAAAGGAGCGATGGTGTTAAGCTGCACTGACTCTAAGAACACCCGTTGTCGGCTAACATGACACACGAAGCTCCTTAGGCTCGACCAAAACGTTAATCGTGATGGATTTTAACATTACTAGCTCACCTGGTTCCTCTTAAGCATCTAACAATCGTCTGACGTTAGCCGGAATAATACGCAAAAAGGCAATTTATAGCCAGAGTTTAAGTAATAGACTGTGAGATGCCTATATCGCAACCACCTTGGATGAACTCAGGAAAAGGGACATCAAGCACACAGGCACATAATATACTACATAATGCTTCTGACAGTACTTATATATTTTAGTGTTCACTTTAAAGTTTTTATCAGTTTTTTCCACTGGTTTTCAAGAGTATTATTCAGATATTTGCAGAATATCTTTCCCATTATTTTCAGGACTATATTTTTCAGCTGTTTCCACTATATCTCTCAATTATTTCAGAGCATTATATTTCGGGTTAAGAATATTTCTATTAAATTTTCAGTTGTTTTTCAAAGTCTGATTTCTCAGTTTTCGTTTATGGTATTATTTTTTCACTATTTTCCATATATATTTACATTATTAATAAAACCACTGATGTCAATTTCCTGTGTCACTGAAAAATAATATTATTCAACACTTACCATGAAAATGTTTTAGGCATTTCTGTGTGTTATGTTTCTGTCACTGTTTAAAGTACAGATTTTGTCTTTTTATTGTCGTTAAAGAACTTTTTCGCATCACTTACCGTGGAAATATTTTATACAGTTCTGACTGCTAAGGTTCCATTGTAGGTAACTTTTTTATATATAAAGTACAAACCCTGTATTCCATAACGACTTAAAAATAATATACTTTACGCTTAGCCTGCAAATAATTTAGGAGGTTGTGCGTGTTATCATTTTGTTATTATTTAAAGCATCGCTCTTATTTTCCACTATCATTTTAATTATTAATTCATATCATTAGGCCTAACCCTGTAAATATTTTAGGCAGTTCTGGGTCACTGAAATTCTCTGCCACCCCACCAGTTTTCCCGCCACTTCCTGCACTGTGAATTTTCCCTTGTTTTTCACGTAATTCCAGTAATGTAGTGGTGACAGTTTTGCGGGCCTGCTCTGCTTCCTCTGTTGTAAAATTTTTATGTTAGTGCTGCAGATGAGAGAAAAATATGAGAATACGTATTGCGCCCACATATGCTTTTGGAATATGCCCATAACCACTGCAAGTCTTAACAACCACCTCGAATATTTTGCATTTAACAGCTTGTGTCTCTGTGCTTAAATCTTACATTGCAAAGGGAAAGACAAGCCTTAAATTTATCGTCGGACATTTATGGAGTGTCTGCATCCCACAATACAAGGTGCAGTCGGGAACAGTATAGACACAAGACATGCTCTGTTTTTGTCACGAGCTTCAGAAATTACTTTTAAGAACTGGGGGACTTGCCTGACCCTCTCCAATTTTAAGATTTAGCTCCTTATCCGATGAAGTATTTTCAGCTAATTTCTCCCCCTTCCGGACGATTTAATTCAGTTTGTGAGGAGAACTTTTGTAGGGAAGAAGTCAGTGGTAGCTACAAATAAATCCTCCAAATCGTAAACTTTATCCTTAGGTAAAACAAAGTCGTCTGGAGATAGCATATGGAGATTTTTCTCATTTAAACGTCTCTCTCTCTCTCTCTCTCTCTCTCTCTTTGTCATCACACCAAATTCCCACTCTTTCTCCCTCCCCCCACACACTCTCTCTCCAAATCACCATCCAGCTCTTTTCGGCCGCTGCTGCAAAGATATAAAGCTCTGCAGGGGATACGGCGCTAAATGTTTCGGCTGTACGTGCTGGGTGAGAGATAGCGAGGTTATGGGCTGTGGCGGGGTTGGGTTGGGTTAGGATTAGTTAGGGTACGCTAGATTAGACTGGGTTAGGTTAGGTTAGGGTAGGAATTGTTAAATTGCGTTAGGGTAGGGAGTCGTAGGATAAGTTAAGCTGGGTTTAGGTAGGTTAGGCTGGTAAATACTGAGTTGTGTTCGGCTGTGTTAGGTTATTTAGGTCAGGCTAGGATAGGTTAAGATAGTTTAGGTTAAGTTAGATCAGATTTGGTTAGGCTGGGATGAGTTTGATCAGGCTTGGTTAGTGGAGAGGTATATGAGAGAGTAGGGTGTGAGCTGGGAGCAGGGTAGTGAAATGGCGGGGGACAGGGCGACATGGAGGCGATTTGTTTGTGGCCACCTCTTACGGGATTTAGGCGTATGGCGATAGATAGAGAGACAGATAGTTAGGCTGCGTTAGTTAGCTGGTCTGAGCTAGATTAAGATAAGGTAGGTTCGGATAATCTATGCGAAAATCGGTTAGATTAGGCTTGGCTAGATTAAGGTAAAACAACCTACTGTATGTTAGTATAGGTTAGGCTTAGTCAGGTTTTTTAGGGTTAACTAGGTGTGGGTCAGGTTAGATTAAGTTAGACTGGGTAGGGTCAAAATACGTACTTTGGGTGGTCTACATCAAATAAATTAAGTTATGGTTATTTGGGTTAGGTTAGGATAAGTTTGGGTCCGAGATAGCGAGGTTCGGGCATGGCAGTTGGCAGGAATTTAGGGGGAGTCGGGGCGAATTTACACTGCCTCCCTCGATTATACCAGCGCTCTTTTTCTACACATTTTTTCTTTACAATTATCTGTTTAATTAATTTTGTTTCTCTTTTTTTTTCGGGCTAGGTTAAGAAAGGATTACTATAGGTTAGACCGAGTTAGAGCAGTGTAAGGTAAGGTAGGTCTTTCTTGGTTACCTTAGCTTGGTTTAATTTGGATAAGCTGCGTTTGATTATACAAGAGCCTGGCCGCCCTATGGACTGCACACCGCTTGTCCGAATTAGAGCCGTCTCTACTCTTCGCTTTGGATCTTGAAGCACTTGCCTAAATCAAAACCGTTTCTGGTCACCATCGCCACCACAACCACAGCCTCCGCCATTTTCTGCTGAATAAAATCGTATTCGTTGCATTACGGAAGTACAGTAATAGAAACAGGACCGTAAATTGACAACTCTCTCCTCTCTCTCTCTCTCTCTCTCTCTCTCTGGTTAGTTATGGTAGGTTAGGTTAGGAATGGTTACTGTTACGGTAGGTTAGGTTAGGAGTTGTTAGGCTGGACTAAGACTAAGATAAGGTGACATAAGTTAGAGTAGAAGTGTCTTAGCTTTAACAAATGCGTATTGATAATCAGCACACACACACACACACACACACACACACACACACACACACACACACACACACACACACACACACACACACACACACACACACACACACACACACACACACACACACACACACACACACACACACACACACACACACACACACACACACACACACACACACACACACACACACACACACACACAACCCCCCCTCACCCCTCACACAACAAATGTGCTAGGCTCAATCGTGGAAATAGCTCGTTTTGGGAAAAAATAGCGGAGTTGCCATCGTGTGGTTGTGGGGAGCTGCTGGGGCGGGGAAAGGGATATTGTGTTCTACGTATCCGTATCACACGGACGAAATTCTGGCGGAGTTGACAGGGTTTGGGTAAGGGAAAGTTAAGGCAGATCTGGGCAGGTTAAAGTCTGGGTAGGTTAGGTTGGGTTGGGTTAGGTTTGGTTTGGCTTGGTTGGGTTGGTGTGGGTTAGAACAAGGTAGAGTATTTTTGCCAGTTTTTCAGTTGGGTTAGGTTTGGCTGGAATAGATTAGGGTAGGTTCGTTTTGGTTAGGCTCAGTTACGTTAAGTTTGGTTTGGTTAGGATAATTTGATAAGTTTAGTTTATGTAATGTAGACTTAGTTTGATAAGAGTGTATCTGATTAGGTCAGGTAATGCTTGGTTGGGTCAGAGTTGGTCTGGTTAGTTTGTTTGGTTTGCTTGGTTAGGTGAGAGTAGATTTCGTAAGATTAGGCTTAACTGGAATAGAGTGGAGTAAGTCTGGTTAGATTCGGTTTGGTTCGAGTAAGGTAGGACGAGCTGAATTAGTCTGATTAGGCTGGGTTAAGGTAGGGAACGATTAAGTAGAATCCAGTACATGTTTTCGTTAACGGTCATCAGCCACGAACATCGTAATTACCTTACGTCTCACCACAATATAAAGTAAGTGAAAAGGACCCCTCATAACACACAATATTATACAGACTCATTCCCCACGCTTTTCTTGAGGGAATATCATGAGATCTTTTTCTGCCCTGGTTGTAGAGCCAGCACACGAGGCTTCTTCTTTTTCTTCTCCTCCTCCTCCTCCTCCTCCCTCACTCTTTCTCATATATATATATATATATATATATATATATATATATATATATATATATATATATATATCTCCCTCCCTCGCTTACTAACACGTTCCTCCCTTTCCTTCCCCACTCTCTTCTTTCTTCACTCCCTCCCCCCCCGCCTCTTATCATCTTTACCTCCATTTCCGCCATTTTTCCAACCTGCCAGTCACTTTTCTTCCTCCTTCTCTTCTCCCCCTCCCTTCCTCCCTCCTTCTCTTCTCCCCCTCCCTTCCTCCCTCCCTGATTCTCTTTCTTATCAAACCATTTTCTCTTTTCCACCATAACTCTCTCTCTCTCTCTCTCTCTCTCTCTCTCTCTCTCTCTCTCTCTCTCTCTCTCTCTCTCTATCTTCTTCTTAACTTTCTCCTTCTCTCCCCTTCTCCCTCTTTCTTTCCTCATTTTCTTCTCTCCCCTCCTCACAGCCTCCTCTCTCTCCCTCCTTCCCTCCTCCTTCTCTCCTTCCCTCTCCCTGCCCATTTCACCATCCTACTTTTCCTCCTCCATCCCCTTTACTCATTGGTTTCCTTCCCACCTTCCTCCTTCTTTCTCCTTCTCCCTGTCTCATTCTTTCTCCCTCTCCTTCCCTACTCCTTCCCTTTCCCTTTACCTTCCTTCCTCTCCCTCCCTTCACCTTCTCTTTTCCTTTCCCTTCCTCCACTCTTCCTTCCACCCACAACGTACTAGGTATGACTAATGATTTATGCTTCATAGTCCGAAAAAAGCAAGTAAAATTATTTAAAAACGTGCAAGTGTGCATGTGTATTAACTCTGAGTAATGAAGTTCCCGGCAATTTTTATCCTTGTGTTTTGCGTCCACTTGTTGCTGGTAATGAATGTAGTGTATACCCACGGCAGGACGAGTGGCTGTATGCATAATTAAATACGTCAATTAATTAAGTTATGGAAGGGTTTAAATATATAAATACAGATTCATTAAAAGTATCATTGACTTACGAATTCTAGACTTTAATATTTATCTGACTCCTTTTGAAATACAATGTATGATGAAAGAGATTGTTAAGAAATTCTACTAAGTCGAATTGGGGTTTAGTATCTAGCAGTGTGCTTCAGGGGTCAGTAGTCGGTCCCTTATTATTATTATTATTATTATTATTATTATTATTATTATTATTATTATTATTATTATTAATCGCTCACCATCCACTCATTTGATGTAGTGCTGCTCTCAGGTGGTTGCCCTTTCCTCTCTTCCTTCCATCTTTCCTTCCTTCCTCTTATGTCCTTCATTCTTTTCTCTTCCTTTTGTCGACGGATGACTCTACCCTGAGTGACAAGCCAAATGGTTTGCTGTACACCAGGGAACCATTTACTACGCTGGGTGGTAACCATATAACCAAACTATGGCGCCTGGTGGTTTAGTGGGTAATTAAGGCGCTCCAACCGAACTGAGCCTGCGTCGTTTCATATCCAAGGGGTGGTTGGAGTTGATTGTTCACGTAATGCCACTCGGGGATGAGTGAGGCTGGTCACTTTCGTCATAAATGTCGGAACCAATTTGCCTAGCCCTGGGCTCCTACGCTCCTCATGAGGCGACACAGGTTTAGATGATGTATGTATGTATTGTTTTCGTTTTCGAAGGCTCTAGCATGCTTGCATGCGTCGGCCTTGGTAACCTAATGGCGGCTCTCCATGCTGCTCGATCTCTGGTAGCCTCCCTGTTCAGTCCCTTAACCCTGAGGTCACACTTAGTGACCCTGTCCCAGGTCTTTCTCGGTCTGCCCCTCACAACCCCACCCTTAATATTAACGCTTCTCACTTTCTGCACCCAAGTATCATCCCCCATCCTCTCCACAGACCCAGACCACCTCAATCTACCTCTCCTCGTCACAACACCAATACACTCAAGTCCCACCCTACTTCTCAACTCTTCCATCACAAACTTAGCCCCCCGAGGCCTTGCATTCAGGGACGCATTGTACACCCATCTAATCATTGTCATTTCTGTACATTTGAGCCTGCGAATATCCTCTGCCTTTACTCCCCAGGTCTCACTACCATACACCATTATACTCCTAACACATGCTGCATACAAAGATCCTTTAGCACGTAGGGAGAGCCCTCTCAATGTCAGGAGAGGCAACAACTCCCAGAACATCTTCCAACCACTTCACACCTTAGCCACAGAGCTAGCTCCAGCCCCACCTCCAGCACATAACATGTCTCCCAAATAACAGTACTCTTCCATACACTGAAGAGACATCAGCAAGTTCAATCCTTTCACGCCTGACAATCTCGACCTCCCCTCCGCGACACATCGCACACTTAAAATCAGCATTATCTCGCAGTCTACCTCTAATACCACTACATCCCTTATGCACCCACTTATCACAAACACTGCACAAGATGGAATTTCCTACGCCCTTGGGGCAAATTGCACATGGCCACTCTCCCTCTTTGACAACATCGTCACTAACCCTAGATATCATCACTTTTGTTTTATCTGCATTTACTCTTAAGTCTTTGTGCCCCATACCATCTCTCCACTTCCTAAAGCTTTCCTCCGCCTCCCTTTTCATTCTTTGCATTCAACACCAAATCAGCAGCATACAACGTCTTCCACTGGAGTCCATTTCTGACGTCACGTGAGAGGGCTTCAGGTACCATGATAAACAACGAGGGACTCAAAATTGACCCCAGATGTATGTATGTACCGTACTGTATGTATGTATGTATGTATTATTATTATTATTATTATTATTATTATTATTATTGTTGTTGTTGTTGTTGTTATTATTATTATTATTATATATTTATACATGTATTTATATATAAATGTGTGTATGTGTGTATGCATGAACTAAACTTAGGAATCACTAACAGTATTAAATTTTCTGGTTGCACAAAAACAGGACGTATTATTAACGCAACTAATAACAGTATTTACCTTCAAAAAGATCTCGATATAGTGTATAAATGGTCCAAAGACTCGAAAATTAAATTTAACGTGGAAAAATGTGAAGTTTTTAACGTAGGCAAGACCATCCTAGACACTAGATACGGTGCAAATTAAAGAAATTAATGAATCAGAGTGGGAGAGAGAGAGAACAAGGAGTCATGGTTAGTAAACAACTTAAACCAAGGCAACAGTGTGTTAATGCGAGAAATAAAGCAAATAGGGTCATAAGATTATTTCGCGAAGCGTGAGTAATGGGACTTCTAAAGTAAGACTGCAACTTTACTTAGCACTATAAGGCCACATTTAGACCATGCCGTGCAGTTTTTCAGTCCGTACTATAGTATGCAGGGGCGCCTCCAGGCGGACACACCGGCCGCACGTGCGTCCACTGTATGGCCCCCAGGCAAGAAAGGGACACCTGGGGCCCTGTTATGGAAATCTCCTCAACCTTACCAAAGTAAACTTCATATTGACCGACAATAAATAGTATAATCAAGTACATTATCTAAACATATACTCAATCATCATTAAAATAATTTGGTAACTTTATCATTATGTAAGTAATGAAAGAACACACAATGTAATAGATTATTTCATAGAAAATTAAATAGTTACCCCGGTCCTAACGTTCGAAATGGTTTTCTTTAGTTACCATAATCTTGTTATACAACGTCGAATGCTGTATTTAGGTTATCTCTTTGATATTTTTTATAATTGGTCACCCGAATGATTGATTATTTGATAAATAATGGCTTTATTACTGGTTAATTTCCTATATAAGAGACACAAGACAATCGATTATTATTATTGTAATTTTATGCCTTTCGAATGCTAGAGAACGGTCATTGTTTACAATCGGAGAAGAAGCTAGGAGGGAGGTAAGTTATTTCTTTGTTTTTTAACATGTTATTCATCTCTTGGAAATTTGTTTTGGCATTTTTGATGCCTGCAACCTCCATAAGAATCCACAGTTACATTTCTAGGTATTGAGGAATTGCAGCAGCCGTCAATTCAACCAATTCGTTTAGCTAAGGGATGCATATCTTAAAAAAACTAAGGCTGGATGGATAGCCTGTTACTAATGGTAGGGAAACAAAACCATAGTGAAGTACCACAGTAATAGAAGATATGAAAATTCTTTGAACATAGGGATAACTGCCATTTCGGATTTCCGGTGCTACACTCTACAGGCTCCACAGTTATGCATATTATGATGTAGGTTGCCTAAGCCTATATGTGTTCTTGGCAGAAAAAAAAATGGTATTTTTGAATGACTACACCTGTATAACTTTTACCGAGATAAAGATTTATGTTATAATTTCTTATATCATAGCCTATACTTCATTATTCATTGTTAGGTTAAATATGTCATGTCCTATTCGTTAGAATTTTCTAATAATTTTCTGACCGACAGAATCCTTCCGACTCCCACGTACTTCTTAATAATGTAAATATTCCCACTTCCTCTAGTGTTGACATCCCACTTCCTCTAGTGTGGACATTCTTGGTGTGATACTAAATACTAACCTAAGCTGGGCATCCTGTGTTAGATCCATTGCCAAAGAAGCCTCAGAAAAACTGGGACACATACAGAGTCCGAGAATTTTTCTCTGACGAACAGTTTGCCATAATTTATAAAAGCCATCTACGTTCTCAGATAGATGATGGAATACTATTCACCTCTGTGGAATGGATGTGGAGTGGTTGCATTGAGTCAGTTAGACAAAATTCAAAAGTACTATTGATTTCCTCAGGAAGAACTGATGCTGTGTGTTTTTTAATGCATGCTGGGCCTTACATGATTTCCTAACTCGGTTACAGAACTGGCTCATCATTTTTAACTTACATTGTACATCTTTACAGACTAACGAGAATACTGTTGGTAAAGATGGCAAAAAGTGGTGTTATTAAAAGAAAGGAAGGTCTTAAACGCAAGCTTCAGGAAGCTGGTGAAAATCGACAGCGGTCTAAGATTACAGATGTATTTAGAAATTCTAAAGTACCGGTAACCTCTGCTACAAATGATGAGCCAGAAACATCTCTACAGGAGGAATCCTTATCTGTAACAAATGACATTTCCCTTGACACCCTATATCCTCACAGTACCGTAATCATGTTGCTGGTATTAGCTAAAATGAAAATTGACACCACTAGTGCAGTGTCTTCAATTACTCATTCCATCAGTGCGTTGTCTGGTGATGAAGATTAGAAAGTTGTTAATATCACAGCTGAATAGGCAATCTTTGCTCGCCACCCCTAATCCTGAAAACTGGGTCCCCTAACAACATTTGCTTCCACCACAAATACTTCTGTGGGCGCCCCTGATAGAACGGATATAGATTTGTTAGAAAATGTACAGAGAAGAATTACAAAAATGATACTTGATATTCGGAATCTTTCATATGAAGACAGACCGAAAAGACTAAATTCGTATTCACTAGAAACGTGTAGAGTAAGAGGAGACTTAGCTGGGGCGAGGGTAATAAATAGGGGAGACAGTAGTAGAAGGATACTTAAGTGAGCAAACAGGCAAGAACTCGAAGTAATGGTTCCAAACTACGGTAGGTAAAATCCGTTTTACTCAGGAGATCGATAGATACTGTTTTGGCAAAAGAGTAGTGAACGAATGGAATAAGTTTCCTAGCGATACACTTGCTGCCCCTTCCATTGAGAGTTTCAAACATAGGGTAGATAAGCATATGACAAGTAAGGGTTGAACACAAAATATGTAAATACTGACTCATCTTTTTCCTTTTCAGGTTTCACTACATAAGTATTTTTTCTCCTTTCACACATTCATATAAAGTTTCCGCGTTAGTTTTTTCTATACCAGTATTGCGTCGTGTTCCTTCTTTGTATTTCTTGCTGGTTTTGGATCAAGGGATTGGTGGGTAGGGGAGAGGCTTCTTTGCTATCGTTATATTATTTTGTTAATTTAGTCACGCTCTGATAGGAGCTGCCTGGCATGGGCCAACTGACCTAAGGCAGTTATCCTCTCTTCATATGTTATGTCTTTATCAGTGTATTTATATATGAGCATGAATTTATTTTAAAAATAATACAGGGTGTCCCGCGAGGAAATGGCATACGTTCAGGAAGTGGTGGACGAAGGAATACTTATAAAAAAGAAAAAAAAAAAAAAAAGCTTTGTTAGGTTTGGGCACAGTTCTTAACCATTAACCCCTTAACCGCGGGGCGTCACTTTCGTGACGCTCGGCCACAATGGATCATACCGTGGGGCGTCACTTTTGTGATTCTGTGTTATTTTGAATTATCCAGGGCTCTCAAGTGGTGGCTTGTATCATCTATCAGTACTGCCAATGTCCAACACTAGTCAGCACTCCAAATCTCATCTGTACTCCCATCCATTGTTGACATTTTAGCGATTTTACCCCCTTCGTGACTCCCCTCCCTACCTGCCCTCCATTACCCTGTCCTCTCACCTCCCACGCCGCGCCGCGCTACGCAAATTTCCGCCGGATTTTTCCATAGATTTCATCCATTGAAATAAGCCCTATGCCCTATACTTATACAAAATAATATATATCAAAAAAAAAAATCAGGTAAGTGATAGTGTTATACACCAGGAATTGGCTAATTATCACCTGACAACACCTCATGTGCATTCATTCGCTACATTACCATGGTAATTTCCCCTTTGAATTATGCCTTGTAATCAATGTCTGTAATAAAAATATATATCAGAAAGGAAGGGAGAAGCCTAAGTGACATTTACATTCACCTGGAACTACCTATTTCTTTATGTATTGCCGAGATTTTCTACTTATAAACAATTAGCATGTAAGTTAGCAGCAGTCAGCCTCAGTGTCATTGTCAACCCTTCCCTTCTCAGATAAGCCGCGGCATTTAGTTCCTTGTCCTCCGCTGTAGTGAAACCATGTCGCACTTGCGCCCCGCCATTCCTGCCACTTCTGCGCCCATTGCAAAGGGCCCCGTGACCTCTACCCCTAAGAAAAGTAGTGAGGGAAGCAGGAAAGGCCTTAGTGACTCTGCAGTGGCACGTAAACTTGCAGAATTGTCCATGGTGATGATGGACAGTGATTTTGACAATTTGGGTGAATCGTGTGATGAGCCGGGTGAGGTTATCGTGCCAGAAACTGCTACAACGAGTGCTTCAGTGTCGGAAGTAGTCTCTAGCTCCAAGGGAAAGGAGCCGTTAGTGCAGCAAGGCAAGGAATTTGGGAAGGGAGTGAAAAGGCGACTTATTAGCCCCAGAACAATGCCCCCGCGTGATCCAAACCGCCATGAGTCCCGAGTGCATTCACCTCCCCGTTCCTCAAACCCCACTTCACTCATTTCTTCATCATTGTCGGCTGAGTTTATCTCCGGAGTCTTCGTCGTTGGAGTCACCACCAGCATCAACAGTGAAGGCAGGCCGTAGAGGAAGAGGTAAATCAAGGACTGTGAAAAGTAGTGTAGTTAGTAGGGTAAGGGCTGCTAGTGCTGTACGGCAACCCAGGGTCAGTGCGAGTGACCTTGAACGAGATAAATCTGCCTCACAGCCAACCTCCACCACCACCACCACCACCACCCGTCCTACACCGCCACGACAGGGAATCCTGGACGCCTTTGCGTGGACGGAAGGGTCAGATTTTGTGACTGAAAATTTAGTATTTGATGAGAGCTCCTCAGGAGTTCAGCCTGCCTTCACTATTGACGAAAGTGCTGTGTGTGTGGACTACCTTTTGGCCTTCCTAGGTTACGAAGTCATGCAGCACACATGTGATGAGACCAACAGGTATGAATCACAACGTGCTGCAAGTGGTACAGGTGCAGCCAAGATGCAACAGTGGTCCATGCTGGGAGTGCAGGAGCTGTATGTGTTCTTTGCCCTCATGCTTCTCATACCACACTCCAAGAAGCATGAGTTGGAAGAATACTGGTCCATGGACCCCTTACTACCCTCACCCACCTTCAATAAGTACATGGCCAGAGATCGCTTCCGGAACATCATGGGAAACCTGCACTTTGCCAGCAATGATGTACCTTCCCAAACCGACCCACTCTGGAAGATCCGGGAGATTCTGAGCAGAATGAAGGATAAGTTTATGTCATTCTTCAACCCCTTTCAGAAGGTTGTCATTGACGAATCCTTGGTTTTGTTCAGAGGACGTCTTCGGTTTGTTCAGTACATTCCAAGCAAACGCCATCGCTTTGGAATTAAGTTCTTTGTACTGTGCGACTGTAAGATGGGGTACATCCTTGACTTTGTCATTTATTCAGCCAGCACTGTCGATCTGGATAAAACACACCCCCTTGGCTTCTCAGGCTGTGTAGTGAAAGTGCTCCTAGAAAAGTATTTTGGTGGGAATCATGTGCTGTATACAGACAACTACTATACAGCACCGAAACTTGCCAAATACCTTTCTGAGCATAGCATTGGTTCCTGCGGCACTGTCAAAAGTAATCGTGCCCACTTCCCCAAATTCACAGAGGCAGGAACCTTGCAGCGAGGAGAAGTGCACCTACGCAAGTCTGAGAAGATGCTGGCAATACGGTGGCATGACAAGAGGGTCGTGCACATGCTCACCACCGTACATAAGGGGGAGATGACAGACAGTGGGAAGGTCGACCGTAGGACAGGTGAACCTGTGATGAAACCTGATGCTGTGTTGGACTACAATATCAACATGTGGCTGGTGGACAAGTCCGACATGATGATTGGTGAGATCGACTGCCTCAGGAAGAATACTAGGTGGGACAGGAAATTTTTTCTGCATCTCATAGATATGACGATGCTGAATGCCTTCATCCTGTACAAGATGAAGGTCAAGCCACCCAAGTCCTTCTCCCTGAGGTTGTTCGCCAGGACTTGTGTCCAGCAGCTGCTGGAAAGATATGGTAGGGTGACAGCAGCAACTCCAAGGCGCCATCCAGTAACACTTCCCGACCGACTTGAGCAGAGGGCGTATATGGATCGGCACAGACTTGAGTTTATGCCTGCCACAGGGAAAAGGAAGGCTGCGATTCGCAGGTGTCGGGTGTGTGCACATACCACCCGCCGCACACCTGAGCACAAACGCACCTCTTGGCAGTGTGCTGAGTGCCAGGTTCCCCTCTGTGTTACCTGCTTCTTCGATTATCACAGCCAGAAGCAGTTCTAACAGTGCAAGTGTGAAAGGAGAATAATGTGTAAATAGCAAGTGAAAGCAATGGATGTTCAGTACATATGATTGAAGTGTATTATAGTTTTATCTTACTGAAAGTGACAGTGAATAACATAGTGTAAGTAAAATAGAAGGGTAAATATTGAAAATAGAATAGAAAATGTAAATAGTAATGTAAGTAATTAGTAATATAAGAATATGAGTACAAATAATTTATGTTATAACAGTGAAAGTGAATCCGTGGCTCTCTACGTATTTTACTGAATGAAAAATTGAATGACTTCAGTGACAATAAACTAATACGACTGAAGGAAACTTATGGAGAAAGACTCCAGATATATATAAGTGTGATATAGTAATAGAAATATAAAGTGTGAGGGGTTTTATGAATAATAAATGACAGAGTACCAAGAGCGAACTAGCGCAAGTGCAACGATCAGACGCGCCCGTAATTTCCATTGCTTTCACAGTGTTTTTTTTTTGGACTATGGATCCCAAACTACTTGAAAATCATAGAGTAGTGTTTATATCTGGCTGTGGTAATCATATTACTGGTTGTCGGGAAGTTTAAAGTGGAGACTTCATTACCCAACTTCAGAGGTCTCCACAAGTCCTACGGTAACCGACGAAGGCTCAACAAACATTCCAGGAGAAAGCTGAAGGTATGTGCCATAAGCATATGTAATTTTAATATTCTAGGACTAATAACTGATTTTTGGCAAATATTTTTTGAGAGTCTGTCGGAGCCCGAATAACCCCGCGGGACACGCAAAACATTGGTAAACATGCCCGCGGTGTAGGGGTGAAAGGGCTAGAGTTATTAAAGATTTTGTGGTTGACTTATGGGAGACCATTTTTTCCCATGAGGTCATCAGTAGTTGTAACTAGGTACCGTAACTGCTGAGGTTGATATGACATTTTTTACTTAAAGTTCCCTCGTGTGTAATTTTTCAAACTTAGGCCCTTCCCTCCTGGGACACCCTTTATATGTTAGTAATTATATATTTACGCCTATAATATGTACTTTTAGTACTATATATGTATACATTTATGCATGCATGTATCAGTTTGTGGTATATGTATTTTTTTTTTTTTACCATACATGCATGTAGAAGGTGGTAGTCAAGTGATTAGACAAGTTGGCTGCCGTTCTAATTGATTTGAATTTGATGCCAGGCTGGAGGTGAAAATGAAGATCTGAATGTCGTTACAACAGACTTTACTGATCTTGCACAAGATCCACCGGCATAATCTCTAAAGCACCTCCACTAATATCGTGCACTTAACAAGAATTCGGTATGGATGGTAGGTGTTAACACCGAAGTGGGACAAGTGAGGTAATGTGGAACGTTGGAGGCCTGTTGGGTCTTATGGAAAACTGTCAAATCAGTGCCTTGTCGAACAACGGAAAAAAAGGAGGAGAGGTGACATGCGTTGTTGAGAAACCTCACATTTACGTTAGAGCTTGGTTTTTGATCTTTATTTACCTTTTTTATGTTATATCTCTCCCTCCCCTCTTCTCTCAACCCTCTGTTCTCTTCATTTTGGGTCAGTACTTGTTCTTACCACTGTGTATTGGTTCCTTATATCACCCACCCCACACCCCATCTCTCTCTCTCCCTCTCTCTCTGTCATACACACACACACACACACACACACACACACACACACACTATTGCCAGATACCATAATCCCGTGAAGGGTGGTCGTTTGACTTTGGGTTAATTGTTTTACGGGGAGGGGTAGGGGCACTAACTTTCCACCGACCCACTTGTAAACACGTAAGGAACACTTATGGGTTGGCTATACGGTTACTACCTAGCGTTGGAAATGGTTTTTTACAGGAATCCATTCGGCTTGTCTCTCAGTGTAAAGCCACCTGAAAAGGAAAGAAGAATAAAATGTATATATACATACCGGTATATATGTTTCTTCTTTCTCACTTTTATTCTGTTCTCACTCTTTCTCACACGTTCTTCTTTTCTCGTCTCTCATTTTCGTGCCTACTTCATTCTGTCATAATTTTCTCCTTTTTTTCCCTCCCATATCTCTCTTCTCCCCCACTCTCTTTCTATCTTCCATCTTTCATCTCCCAGCCTTCCAGTCTTCCCCCCCCCCTCTCTCTCTCTCTCTCCTACATCTCTTCGTACCCCCTTTCCTCTCCCCAGGCCTCACTCCCACCTTTCATCTCTCTGCTGTTCCCTATTTCTCTTCCCCACCCTCACCCTCATCCCTCCTGTCTCTTCTCCATCACATAAACCACCCCTTCCCCACCTCTGCAACTAGCCCCATCCCCCTATCCCCCTGCTTGCTATTTTAGTCCCCTCTTAATGAGAAGTGAATGCTCTTAATTAGCAAGCGTCTGTCTTTGCATCCCTCCCCTATCACCCCCCATCCCCCATCCCTTTCACCCCCACTTGCCACTCACACCCCCTCATCCCCTTCCTCACCCCCTCACATTACCCCATCCCTACTTCTCCCTCATACCCTCCCTTAAACGCCCCCATTCCTTCATAACCCCTCACCCACCTCACCCTTTCTCCTTCTCTACTCCCTCGTAAGTTCTCCCCCCCCTTACCTCTTCCTATACACCCACACCTCACTCGCCATCCATCCTCCCTCTTCCATTAATAATTTGATGTGTCAACGAGGCGGCAGAAGACGGTCACTCGATGGCAGGAAGTGTAATTGTTGGTGAATAGTATGTAACTGTTAAATCAGCAGCAGCAGCAGCGTGGAAATGTTACAGAATGAATATAAACAGTTACTTGAAGTTTTTCACCCGTACAGGACGTGGAACATCTTTTTCATTATATTTGTCATATCCCCTGATGATTTTGTCGGCTTACGATGGAGTTTTCGAACTGAAGTAGTTAGATATATCCTTCATTTACCATTTGCAACTACACTTCCTTTCCATGTTAAATAATATTCCGAAGGTCGCAAGGATATTCGTGTTTAAGTGCAGATGTAAAATGTAAGTGACTAAAAATCGATATCTCGAATGTTCGTAGTGCAAGTATGGATGAGTAGGTATAGGTAGCTACTTCCGCACTTTATTCCGAGGACGTATATTCTGATTTATTTACATACCACATTCTCATTAGACACCCTGTGTACAGATGGCGCCGACGAACCCATAAGCCTTTTAACAGACATAATCCTTCGCAACTCCTAAACATGGAGGTATTACTTTTTTTTTTTTAAGTATCTAGCTTTAAACCTCGTGATCGTTTATAAGTAAAACATTTCTCAAAGTAGGTAAAACAGTGCTAACACGCAAAAAAAAATAACAATAAAAAAAATCCGATATCTCCATATTCTTCTTTCTTTTTCTTCTTTCATAGACCCGAGCTCTAAAATGGTTAAGCCGATCACTTTTTTTTTTTTTTTTGACCCAGGGTGTTATTCTGCGCTGGGACGGAAGCACGGTAGGTATTGCACAAAAAAGGTCAAAGTCAATAGATAGGGAATAGGTCAACTTTTACAGTTTTGATCCGATTTAGACAAAACTTGGTAGAAGGGCAAAGGGTGAAGTGTTTCAATTTTGAGAGCAATTGATCGAAATTGAAGGTCGTTGAACGGTGTCAAACTTTCGGCCCTTTAATTTTAAAAAGTTGTTGTTCAGTTTCAGTTAAGCATGATGGAGCATTTGAAGGTCAGACATAGAGTAAATTGTTCAGTTTTTAGATCAATTGGACAAAAGTCAAGACCACTGGGTATTGGGCAAGGTCGATTTAAACACTTTTGATTCAGTTTGATCCAAGCTTAATGGAGGGGTACATGGCTAGCCTACGCTACGATGAAGTATATCAAGTTTGATAACAATCCGTCAGAGGTCAAGGCCACAGAGCCAGGTCAAAAGTTTTGTCCTAAACCGATCACAAGGCTTGGATATTGCACTGCCATTGCACCTTGTTATTTTCTCCAGAAAATTATATTCAGCGCAAGGGAGACTAGTCAGAGCCTTCAGTAATTGCTTTAATACTACGACTCCCTTTTTTATCATTATTTTTATCAGAATAACATGTATAAAAATCGTTTCATAAAATGTTTGAAGATGTAGGGACGGCAGTGCCCCTAAACCATGGGATCACAATGAAGGCACTAAAGCGACAAGTAATCCCATCCTTGCATCTTTTTTCCCATCCAGTACGTGCCATTATGGTGCAGCTTAAATGCACCCGAAAATTGTGATGATACTGGTATAACTATTAGACCATGCAGTGTACAAAATTATGCCATAAAAAGAAAAAGAAATGAAAGGATGGAATTACTTGTCGTCTTACTGCACCGGCCTTGTTCCGATAGTTTTGAACTCACTGACATCCCTACATCTTAAAACATTTTATTAAATGTTTTTTTTGCTTGTAAGAAGCAAATATCGAGAACAGTCGTGCATTTGCTGACAAACGTTGCCTCAGTAGTGTGCATATTACTTTTGCTGTCTTCAGACGATTTTGTACAGCTTGTATAGTAACTAAGAGCTTAATGAAGGCTGTGTCTGCTCCTTCCTGTTCTAAAAATCTCTCCCAGACCGAATGTGATCATCTATGGGTAACAGGAGTAAAATGCAAAATTCGCCAATGAATGGAAAAGATTAAGGACTGAGTACATTCCCATTTCTGCCCTCCACAATTTACCGTCCTAATTGTCTGACATGTTTGCAGTGAGACCGTGAAATATTTGTCAGCAGAGAGAGAGAGAGAGAGAGAGAGAGTTTGCATTAGTTTGATATGCATGGTATTCCAATACTCTGTAATGTGGAAATATTTATTGTCCAAATGCATGATCGAGTTACAACAGGAAATTAGAACCTGTTTACGCACGAAGGAAGATAAATAACGCTGTCATGGTCGGGACAACTATAGTATTTTATTCCAGTTGACTCCAGACGATTTTATTCAGCTGAGAGTGATTCACAGAAGCCCGAGTGTTACTACTGGTGCAGTTAATCTTCTCGTGGTCAAGACAACTCCAGCATTGTACTCAAGCTATAATAACGCCTGACAGTTTTATTCATCTGTGAGAGTCACGGGAGCTTTAGTGTTTATACTTTGGCCATTCAACCTTTCATGGCCGGTGCAACTCTGGAATCCGATTCACGCTAGCGGCGGGCGATTTAACGGAGAATGAATATATGAGCCTCTTTAACTCTCTTGTATCCCAACAACTCCAGTATTTTAAGCGTATTCCTCTACCTAACGCCAGATAAGTTTATTGATCAGAGTCAGTCATAGAAGTCTGAGAATTAAATAACTTGTCATGTGTATATCCTAGGCTTACCAGTCTCTCGAAACCTCATCCTTATTATTTTACTTACGCATAGGGCACGTTAACATGACCGAAAATGTCAGTAATTAAAACAATGTTAAGGTGTAATATGCAAAATAAATCGCGAAATAAACTGTTCATTCTCTTATATATTATTTATGCAAATTTAAAAAGCTATATATATCTTAGAGGAAGAGGATATTCAGCTCTTCTTATTGTTGTCTTTACTACAGGTTTATCTGGACGTTTTCCCGAGGGACTGCTAGAATCCGGCCGCTTCATCCGGGCGCTCCCAGAGGTCTATTGTTGAGGTATGTTCTAGCTTTATGCTGTAAAAGTTTGATGCATGAGGTGTGTGTGTGGTGTGGTATGAGGGGCTGCATTAGGGTGAGGGAGGCGTGCATTCCACATCGTAGTTTGGTAAGTGAAGTTGAGTCTCTATGAGGGACAGTTTCTGTGGGATGAATTTCTGATGAGAGTTCTTGGTGCTTCTAAAAGCTTAAACAGTATAACGTTTATTTCGTTAAAAAAAAATAAAAAATAAAAAAAAAATAAAAAAAAAAACTACATTTTGCTAAGGTATTTATTTTGCACGTTACACTTTATTATCTTCTCGTATATTACGGATGCGAACTGTGGCGA
The DNA here is from genome assembly GCF_032717465.1 of Coenobita brevimanus. Classification (NCBI taxonomy): domain Eukaryota; kingdom Metazoa; phylum Arthropoda; class Malacostraca; order Decapoda; family Coenobitidae; genus Coenobita; species Coenobita brevimanus. The sequence continues at coordinate 51,722,588 of NC_137003.1, forward strand.
AGTTAAAGCGATATAAATAACATACAACAGCCGTGAGCAGCCCGTCTCAGTCGCTGGGCCGAATTATAATTTTGAAGTCGATTAGCGGGCCACTTTCCTTTGAAATGATTCTGATGATAATTTTAGTACAAGCTAGCATGAATATTGGTATAAATTAATTGCCCGTCAACTATATTAAATATTGTAACATAATACCATAATATACATGTCTGCAAATAATAGTACGAGTACATGAGAGTCAATAATATGTATTGAATTTCTGAACGTTTTTGTTTGCACCGAGACGCATTGCAAACGAAATTCCATCCGTGCATTGCGAAAGCGATATCCTCGCACTATGACCAGCTACAATAAAAAGGTACACGATTAGGCTAATTCACAATATTTACCTATGATTCATACTAAAGGAAAAGAATAAAGATGCATTACACCTGAATCGGTATTTCGTTTTTTAATGAGACACTTGGCTTTGGATTCCTTAGACAAACGTAGCGAAGCCAGACCATGATGATTTATTGATAATATTTTTGGATTTTCAGTAATTTTAAGAATACAAACACCTGTTCAGTGACAATTTAGTGAACATCTTACCAATAAGTACTAATGATATTTTATACCAAATCTGGTATGTCAGTACCAAAAGCGTTCTGTTGCTCAAATTTTACCTGAGTTCCCTACAATTCTTCATGCGATAATTAAAAAACTTTGGTGGGCCCCTCGGATGGTGCACCGGGACTGCATGCGACATGCGGGCCGCAGGTTGTCCATATTTTTTTTGACATGCAAAAATAAATCGCAAAGAAAGAGGTGTTACGACGCCTCCCATGCCACTTAGAATATACCTTAAATATGAAGTACCTGGGAGCATCGTAGGCCTACGAGACTACGGCATGCAGTGTAGCAGGACGTAATGAATTTATCCCACAAATAACACGCTACCAGTCATTTTCTATTCAACCCGAAGATTTCATTTTTAATTTGCACGTGATACCACTACACGAAATGGCTCAGATTACGAGGACCGTTATTTATCCGTACTAAAACAGCTCATCAATTCCTTTCGCCGCGAGAAGACTCCCACAACTGAAGATTTTAAGTTGTGCTGTCGGCTGCAAATCATTTCATCCAGAGACTCAAACCCACGAGAATACGGTCGCTGTATTCTTTTCATCTTTATTTGTCTCAGATTTTCGTCCTTTTGTAACTTATTCTGTGTAGCTCAGTTATAGAAAAAGACAGTGCTAAGGCTCTGTTATCTTCTTCATAGTATTTCGTTGTGGTTTGTACAATGTTATAGTGTTACTCGCTTGTTACAACTCGGCATTCAAACTTGATAGAAGGCAATTTTCAGCTGAGTTAGAGTGAATAAGAATAGTTTAGCATAGAGTAAAATGACATATTTTTCCCTACTATAGTTCATTCACCTTAACTTGTCCCCAGATCTCGTCCTTTTGTTGCTTGTTTCACGTAATTCATTGACAGAAAACGACAATGCCACGGCCCTAAATCTTTTCCATAGCACCTCTTCGTAACTAGCACCGTATTCTAGTGTTAAACAGTTATTACAACTCAGCATTGAGGACGGAGGGATGGCAGTTTTAGATCAGGTTAAAGTAAAAAGAGTTTAATATATAACTGGGCTGCCCGCCAGTGATCGGTTTAGCAGAGGTGTGTGTCGATGATAATGTTGTGTTGGTGTACTGGCTAAACCTGAACGGATTTGGCGGGAATAGTTTGTGAGGCTGGCGGTGTGAGGGGTTGGGATGGAAAACACTGCCATATTAATTCACCACACTCGCTAATCATCACATCACTCCAGTACTCTCTCCACACCCCTCAACTACTCCCCCCCCCCCATTCACATACAAACCACATTTCTGACCAAATATACATTCTAACCATCACAGTCGCCACACTCCCTTACAAACACACACACACACACACACACACACACACACACCGTAATCACTATACTCCCTCTCCACCACAACACACACCACATCTTCACCACTACGCCGCCACAGGACTAGAAAGATGGAGCAGAGAAGTACAAGAGGGAGCGAAGTCTGGAATGGTGAGAGGGAGTGATAAGCAAAATGAAGGTGAGGAGAGAGGACCGAGCACCTTTTCCCTCATCCTGTTGCTCACAAGCTGTACTCCTTCCTGTCTTTCTCTCTCATCCTTACTTTCCTCACCCTCACCCTTTCTCCCTCACCCTTCACCAGAAATCCTCCCACAGCACTGTCAAAATCTGTGGTTGTTGTGAGTGCTGTGGCCATGTATTATATCGTAACTGCGTGGGCCTGACGTGATGCATTGTGTAGCCTGTCCAGCCCTGCCATATATTCATCCTGTATTAAACCACCCATGGTCGTGAGTGTGTGAGACCGAACTGTAAGACCCGGAACGGGCCACCCATTATCATCATCATCATTATCATCATTACCATCCGACAGTAGACTTGGGGCACGAAGAATTGAATAGAAATTGTGTTTGGTGGGAATCCAAGTTGATTACACTTAGTTGTGTTCATAACAATTTATGATACTGTTTCCTGTCGACAGTATGAATAATAGTCTCCTTTTGATATTTAGCCACATTCACCCGTTGACATCGGTTAACTGCACACACACACACACACACACACACACACACACACACACACACACACACACACACACACACACACACACACACACACACACACACACACACACACACACACACACACACACACACACACACACACACACACACACACACACACACACACACACACACACACACACACACACACACACACACACACACACACACACACACACACACACACACACACACACACACACACACACACACACACACACACACACACACACACACACACACACACACACACACACACACACACACACACACACACACACACACACACACACACACACACACACACACACACACACACACACACACACACACACACACACACACACACACACACACACACACACACACACACACACACACACACACACACACACACACACACACACACACACACACACACACACACACACACACACACACACACACACACACACACACACACACACACACACACACACACACACACACACACACACACACACACACACACACACACACACACACACACACACACACACACACACACACACACACACACACACACACACACACACACACACACACACACACACACACACACACACACACACACACACACACACACACACAGGTACTCTTTGATGACCGTTGGCACTCAGCACATTTTGTGTGTGACTGTTCCCTCTAATTAGAGTGAGAGTTTTTGCCCCAGCAACTAACGCTTATGGTTGGCCAGAAGAGTTATTGCACACAGGCGCTGAGTGACTCTGCCCCATATCACACGCACTGATCAAGTAAAAAGGTGGTCATGTCCTGATCACAACCATATACTGTACAATCAGCCAAAGATTGTGCATACTTTATTAGATATAGTTACAGATAAATCGATAGAGTTGTGTAGATATTCAGTAATATATATTCAGTAATATTAGACCTGGATGATACATTGCGGTATGTTTCGCTGTGTGTTCTAATTCTAGAAATAACTTAAAATTCAGGTTGATGCCAGATCGTTTTCAAAATGTAGCTCACGTGGAAATTCCGATAATTTCTTTAGTTGAAGTAACATGATATATGGGACACCCTATGATTGTGTAAATAATGTCCGTGGTTATATTTAGTATTCCAGAGTATATTAAAAGGCACTGTAGATGGCACAGGAGGCTTTCGTAGCACCTCTTCTTGAATTATTTATTTTGCATCTTACACCTTAACAGTTTCATGTATGATGTTTGTTTCTTTAATATGGACATTCTACAGTTTGCCATAAAAACATACAATAGAATATTGAGGTGTAATATGCGGAATAAACTGCTAAGGATCGCGTGTTATGAAATCTCCAATGCCAATTACAATATGGCAAATATTCTGAGGTACCAGTTTAATAGACCCATATGCGCCTGAGGCATTTGCTATTTTCACCGTTAGAGCCTTCCACACCTACACCCTTGCGTGCAGTACTGGGTGGGGGCGGGTTACGTCGTCAGTGTCAGAAGGCGATGACCCTCGGCCCTACAGGTCTCTTGCCACTGAGGACCCGTATACATGGCCTCAGCACGCACAGAAGACCCACCACCACCACATCCACAGCAAACACCGCATTCACATCACCACCAAATTCGCACCACCACCGCTACCACATCACCACCAAATTCGCACCACCTCCGCTACTACATCCACGCCATCACAACTACCACAGGTACATCCACATCACCACCACAAGCACAACCACACCACATCCATACCACTACCATCCCACAACCACACCACCACCATCCCACAACCACACCACCACCATCCACAAACACAACCACACCAACACCAGTACCACAACCACAACCACACCACCACCATCCACAACCACAACCACACCAACACCAGTACCACAACCACACCAACACCACCATCCACAACCACAACCACACCATTTACAAAAACACTACAACCACAGCAACGCCAGTCTCAACACCACAACCACACCACACCACAACAACATCATACCACCATAATCACACTACCACAACCACAACACCATCACAACCACAGCCACAACACCATCACAACCACAACACCACCACAGCCACAACACCATCACAACCACACCACCACCATCACCTACAACCACTGTCACTTACCACCACCACCACCACCCTTGTTTCAGCCTGTCACTCCCTCATCTGATTTTCATTTCCCCATCCCCCATCTCCCCCCAGCTCCGTCTGTCATTTGCTCTTGTTACTCGAGCCCACACTTTGTCTTCCTTCCCCATACCTCCTCTCTCTTTCCTTTCCCTCCCTTCCTTTCTCCCTCCCTCCTTTCTCAACCCACACTATATCATCCCCTCCCCTTCCCTTCTCTCTTTCTCCCTTTCCCATCCTCCCTCCTTCCTTCCTGTGTTTCTCCCTCACTGCCTTCCTCCACCCCTACCTTGTTGTCACCTACACTGTCACCTATCTCTCTTTACCTTTCCTTGCCATCCTTTCACCTCAGACCTGTTTTCTGCTTCCCCCCCCCCTCTCTCTCTCTCTCTTTCTCTCTCTCTCTCTCTATCTATCTATCTATCTATCTTTATCTGTCTATCGATCTATCTAGTTATTCACCTGTCTCTCTAACTATTTATCCCAAACTACGTGTGACGAATCATGCCTGCAACCTGATTCACCCTTTCTGTCATGGCGGGTCTAATATCAGCCAATTTTATTCGTCCGTCTGTCGACCTGTCTGTCTATCCACCTATCCGTCAATCTGTTTGTCTATCCATGTATCTATCTGCTTCTTTGATCATGTATCTCCCAAATCATGTTAGCCAAATTATGTCTGCAATCCGACTCAGCAGCTAAAGCAACGAAATCGAAAGTAATGACAGGAAAACATCAAACAAGGCTCGTTAGGATACTATTAACACCCCGGCTTTTTATAGCGTACTTTACCTTGGTCTGCGAAATGAAAAATCACAATAAGGATAAAAGAAAACAAATCCCAGGTCAGATTTTATCCCTGAAATTATTGGCAGCAAAAGTTCAGGCTAGTCTAAAAACAGGCAGACCATCGACAACACAGTATTGACTGTGTGTTTTTCAGTACGTATATTGTGTGTGTGTGTGTGTGTGTGTGTGTGTGAGAGAGAGAGAGAAATGCTGTGTGTATGGATGTATGGGCCATTTTACAGGGTACTCAAATGATAGTCCTGTTATACTTCTGTCCTCATTTTTCCTGTATCTTTATCTTACCAGCCCAATTTATGATAGATATAGGGTCAGGATGATGATGATGATGATGATGATGATGAGGAGGAGGAGGAGGAGGAGGTAGAGGAGAATAGTAATTATAATTATGATGATGATGATGATGATGATGTGAAGGACGACGACGACGACGACGAGGAATGAGAAGAAGAGAAAGAATAATAATGAGCCTGATAATGATTCCTCTTGCAAACTGCGTCTCATATCCCTCAATTTCCACTCGCCCTTTCGTTCCAGTTGAGGCTAAAAAATGTGCCAGCTTTAATCGCTAAAATCGGTTGGTGCATATCCAAAGCGTCAATATCACAGAGTCAGAATTCCAGGATAATGAGATGGTAGTAACGCTCGCATGGTATTATTTTGTCTGTTGATTACAATGGCTGGCTTAGAATTGCCTTGATCAAGGAGTTACATACTGAGGAAATAGTATGTAATTAACTCTTTTGCAGTCCCCCTAAAGCCTCCAGGGCAGAAATAGGATTTCAATATACGATCAAGTCGATTAAACTCCTCTAAAAGCGAGGCCTGGTTGCCACCTCGCCACTGTAGATCTAAAAGGTGTGAGAGCTCCACATATAGGGCCCTTTGGGAGTTCTTTTTAGGCCATATGTATAGCCCTTTGGGGCCATGAGCCTTGTGAAATGCAGGTGGAATTTCCCGCATAGTTTTATCCTTTTTTTCCCTCGCATGGATTTCCTTTTTGGCTGATACGGGTTTGAGTTAGCCTTTTCCAGTGTCCGGCAGCAAACAGCAGGGTTATTTTAGTTTGGATTCCTGCTAACATCAGACGATGTTATTCAGCTCAGAGTGAGTCATAAGAGGCTGAGTGTGTTACCGTTAGCCTAAGCCACCCATTGTTTCATCATCACTTACAACTTATGCTTGACAGCTTTATTCATATAAGAGGATGTCATAGGAGCAAAAAAAATTTAACATTATCAGCATTAACACTCATGACTGAACACTTTTAGCGATTTAATCCAGCTAACTCCAGACAAATGTATTCAGTTGAATTAGCTTTTTCACTGCTGAAACAGTTCTAGTATTCAACTCCTAAAAACGCCAGACGTAAGTCGGGGAAATGTTAGTGAAGCAAAAAAAATTTAACTTCGGAAGTGCCAGTCAGGAGTGAATCTCAGTTGTTGGGAAAATTTTCGTCGAGCGAGAATCTTTAACTCAGGACAGTGTCCCTTGACCTGGAGTATCGATTCCGCCAGAGGATAACAGAGTTGATTTGAGAATGACGGGATTTGTGGACTGTTAAGTTCCTATTCCGATTCTTTTCACCGGCTTGGTTCCCACTGGTTTAATGAGTTGTAAATGAAATATGGCCATGTTTTTTAACTGTTGTTCTAAATTTGATTCACTTCGTTTCTGTCTTAAAGTGAATAATTCCACCAAGAAAACGAATAAAGTCTGTTTAAGATTACTTTGCTTGGTGTAACCTGACCTACCCTTGTGACCTGATCTTTGACGTATTGTGAAAAACAACAGGTCATCCCCTTGTCAGTCCCTCAGCCCAGCCACCAAGATTTGTCAAAATCGGATTAAACTTTAAGTGTTGTTCACACACACACACACGCACGCACGCACGCACGCACGCACGCACGCACGCACGCACGCACGCACGCACGCACGCGCACACACACACACACACACACACACACACACACACACACACACACACACACACACACACACACACACACACACACACACACACACGTGCGCGGGCGTGCCAAGTAAAACCTAAGACAGTACAGCACTTGCTTTCGCGCTGCGGCGCGGGTTTAAGAATGCAGTACTTAACCGGGTTAATGGTTTAAAAAACTAAGTGGGTTAACGTTTCGCCATTATTGTATGCCCTTAAGTAGTTAATGAGGCTAACACCAGATCATTTTGTGAGCAGAGCGAAATCACAACAGCCATGGTCGCACTCATTTAACGTTTTCCATCCGATTATGTATTTTATATTCTGCTCTTTGCTGTCACCAGACGCTTTTATTCACCTCAGACGAGACTTTTTAATATGAACTGATTACATGTTGCTTTCTTAAATGTCTCCGCCACTAGAGATCTATCCGGAACACTGGATTGGACAGAATATTTTGGTAGAGCCAAAAATGGAATACAAAAATACGATATTGGATTCAAGGGGAAACTGAGGCGATTCAGTTCATCCAGTAGAAATATGACGCTTTGCTGAAGCTAATATCAGACGCTTCAGTCCGGCTGAGAGAGATTGTAGGAGTCAAAGGATTAATTAAAAAGGAAATGGCATTCAGTTTTCTCATTTTCTCTGGACATAATCGGGCACTAATGAAAAATGCACATAGCTTGAATGCCCCACGCCAGCCACTCCCTTTGCTGGTCTTCGTTTTCTATTGCCTTACCCTGCCTCACCCAACCTCATCCTTCCTCACCCTGCCTCACCCTTCCTCATCCTGTTTCATCCTTCCTTACTCTTCCTTACCCTGCTTCATCATGTTCCACCCTCCCTCATCCTTTTCTCACCGTGCATCAACCTGAATCACCATGCCTCATCTTGCCTTTCCCTTCCTCACCCTGTTTCATCCTACCTCATCCTTGTCTCACCCTCCTTCAACCAGAATCACCATGCCTCATCTTGCCTTACCCTTCCTCACCCTGTTTCATCCTGCCTTATCCTTGTCTCACCCCTCTTCAACCTGCATCCCCGTGCGTCATCTTGCCTCACCCTTCCTCCCATTGAATCATTCCCAACTCATGAATGTAAACCATGAAAAGGATCTAGGAATAATTTTAACAGATGATCTGAAGCCAAGTAAACAGCGCACAGAAGCTAGAAAGATATCAAACAACTAATTGGATTTATAGGTACATCATTTGAGTTCAGGTCTGAAAATATAATTCTTATCCTGTACACTTCCATATTGCGTTCACATCTAGAGTACTGTGTGCAGGTCTGGTCACCTTATTACAGGAAAGATATAAAGAAATTAGAGAGAGTGCAGCGACGGGTAACAAAAATGATACCCAGACTGAGGAGTAAATCGTGCGAGGAACGATTAAATGAGCTAAAGTTATTTAACCTATCAGAGCGCAGACTACGAGAGGATCTGATTCAAGTATTCAAGCTTATGAAAGAATCTCTAATATGGGTATTGACAAGTATTTTGCAATTGATCGTTCGAACTGTACAAGAGGTAATGGATATAAGATTATTGGAAAGCATTTCCAGTCTAAGGAAGCGAAGCATTTTCTCATTACCAGGGTTGTTAACATTTGGAATAAACTGCCCAGGGATGTCGGTGATTGTAGTACAGTGGTGACATTAAAAAATCGCTTGGATGCGTATCTCGTTTCAAATCCCCAGCTAAACACCTTTATGACTGAATAATAATGTAAGTTGTTTTTCTCCACTTCATATCGTGATGAAACTATAGCAGGGAAATACTATGAAAGTAATGATTATTGTAGCTTATTGACACTTGTAGTGTACAGGTAAGGTAGGAGCCTACTGGTACCACTTATCAGTCTTTCTTATTAAAATTCCACTTCAGCTTTTCCATGCTGCATGTGGTCCTTTTCACTTTTTTCCTGCCAGCTTCAACTGGAGAGTTTGGTGGGAGAGGGAGAGCCTTCTTGCTTTACTATCCTTACCTTCAATTTGCAACATTAGATATCGTAGTGATAGTCTTCTCTGTAACAAGCAACCTTGAAAGGACCATTAGGTTGCTGTTTGCTTTCCTTTGTACTTTGTACCATGCCTCATCCTGTTTCATCCTGCCTCATCCTTGCCTTACCCTACTTCAACCTGCATCACATTGCCTTATCTTGTCTCACCCTGCCTCGTCCTTACGTCACGTCACCCTGCTTTATCCTGCCTCACCATGCCTCATCTTACCTCATCCTGCCTAATCTTGCCTCATCTCTTCTCATCCTGCCTAATCTTGCCTCATCTCTTCTCATCCTGCTTTACCCTCCTTCATTCTTGCCTCATCCTGCCTCACCTTGCCTCACCCTATTCATTGTGCCTCACCTACAGTATCCTGCTTCACCGTATCTTACGTTGCTTACTACTCCCTCACCTGCAGCCGACTTAGGATATTATGATCCTTTTCCCATTCATACGCGATATTTCTCCTAACGAGCCTAAATCGAATCGTTTGTCAATAGGCCTAGCAAAAAGCAAAAAAAATAAAAAGTAAAAAACCGTTATCATACAAAATGTGATAAGATTGTTCTCATTTGTCGTTAAGCATTATGACACACACACTCACACACAATATATATATATATATATATATATATGTATTCATAACTATCAGTACTTAACCAGCAAGCTTGACGGAGGCTTCAGCGAGGGAGACAGGATTAAAACGAGAATACGCGGGCAGTATCGGGGAGAGTGCTGAGATTAGAAGAGAGATGGATGATGACGATAATGATGATGATGACTGTGCCCTTATGTATAGCTGTTTGACTCGCCTCTATCTCCTACGTCGGTAAGACTCTCTCTCTCTCTCTCTCTCTCTCTCTCTCTCTCTCTCTCTCTCTCTCTCTCTCTCAGCATCCTTCTGTCTGTCCGTGTGCAGGCTATCTATCCATCTTCAGTCTGTCTGTCTATCTATCTGTCTGTCTGTTTATCTGTTTGTCCTTCTGTTTAAATCATTCTCAGTCTATATATTTAACCCATCTATACTCTGCCTGCCTGTACCCTGCCTGCGTATACTCTGCCACGCCGCATCACACTCCCTCATGTTCTCTTGCATTGTATCCCTCTACCTGGTCTGTCCCTTCTTCCAGTCACTTTATACTAGGACGGTCACATTTTCAGTTTCCCAGTGTCCTCTCTTTCTGTATGGCCACATCACCTCAGAGTGTTTCTTAAACATCTTATAAGGTTCTCACTCACCATTTCCTCCATAAGGCCAGAATACAGACAAGTTCTCTTCTCACACTTAATCTCTCACTCTCCAATCGCGCCATACTTAGTAATACTCCTGTCATACATACTTTCACTCAGTCTCCCACTCACCATATGCTCTACCTGGCCGAAAAAAAATTTATGCTCGTACATATACCCATTCGCCAGTTGAAAAGGACATCCAATAATAATCTCCTCGAATACACCAGGTAGCCTTTTTCACACTGCCTGACAGCAGGCTATTTAACAGTGCAGATATATGGGGCCCAGTCCCTTGAATGGGTGGGGACTAATATCGTAAGTAACGCTAAATTCTGAATCCACAAAATTTAGTGTTATTTACAAGGTTTAGTTCAATTTGCACACTTTCAAGTGGATTAACTCATAACAATCCGTTACCTACACAGGACACAGTATTAACAGGCAACTAAGTTACGTCACAGGTTGTGGTAACAATGTCAGAGCTTTATTTCAAAGTATCCGTATCTGTTCCCATAATAGTGTTAAGTTCGGCACGAAATGTTTCAGTTACAAAATGACGCGGGTACTAAACGACATAAGTACGAAGCGACGTAGTTACGAAACAGGTTGTTACGAAAAAATTTGATTACGAGACGACCGCCTACTCCATCATTTTTTCATTTCCGTTCGCTCAGTATGGCCCGGATATCTTAAAATCCCACCACAGACATCAGCACAATTAGTCACTGTTGAGTACAAAGAACATTACAACCCTTCTCTCATTAAAGCCACAAACATAAAAATAGCCAGCCTCTCACTCTCTGCTGCCTCAAACAACAGTGCAGTCAATTCCTCGCTCACCACTGCCCCAGACCACAGTATACTTAATCTCTCATTCTCCATTTCCTCAAACACCAGCACAGTCTCCCGCTTTCCACTGCCTCAAACACCAAAACAATCTCTCCGTCTCCACTGCCTCTAGCACCAGCACAATCTCTCACTCTCCACTGCCTCCAACACCAGCACAGTATCTCACTCTCCACTGCCTCAAACACCAGCACAGTATCTCACTCTCCACTGCCTCAAACACCAACACAATCTTTCACTCTCCACTGCCTCATACACCAGCACAATCTCTCACTCTTCACTGCCTCCAACACCAGCACAATCTCTCACTCTCCACTGCCTCAAACACCAGCACAATCTCACTCTCCACTGCCTGAGAAAACAGTACAGTTAATCTCTCCCTCCCCGTCCCTTCCACACGACGGCAGTGCTTCAATGCCGTGCTGTTCTATATGGTGGTATATCTTAGGCCCGAGTCAGATATGCAAATTGCCACGCGAATAGACATCACAACCACACCGCCATGGCTGTTTACCCACCACTTACCTTTAATACTGAGAGAGAGAGAGAGAGAGAGAGAGAGAGAGACTGTGTGTGTGTGTGTGTGTGTGTGTGTGTGTGTGTGTGTGTGTGTGTGTGTGTGTTTTAATCTAAGAGCCATCCCAGAGAGGGGGGGGGAAGGCTTGTTTATGCAACGTAATGCCTTTATACCTGCTGTTTATGTGGCGTGATTCAAGCTGAGCAGGTAAGAGCGGCCAGGTGAATTGTGATTAACGTAGCTTGACCAGTGGAAAGTTTGATGAGAGGAAAGCTTGATGAGAGGAAAGCTTGGTGAGGGGAAAGCTTGATGAGAGAAATGCTTGATGAGAGGAAAGTGTGATGAGAAGAAAGCTTTGTGAGAGGAGAACTTGATGAGAAGAAAGCTTGATAATAGGAAAGATTTAAGAGAGGAAATCTTGATGAAAAGAAAGCTTGATAAGACGAAAGTTTGATGAGATGTAAACTTGATGAACGGAAAGCTTGATACGAGAAAAGTTTGATGGGAGGAAAGCTTGGTAAGAAAGTCTAATGAGATGTTTGGTGAGAGAAAAGCTTTGTGTGAGGAAAGCTAAATGAGAAAGAGTTTGCTAAGTAACACGCAAAAGTAGGAGAAAGCTTTATGAGCAAACAGCTTCATAAGAAGCAACCGTGAAGAGCAGAAACAAAATTTGAAACAAAAATCCATGAGCAAATAAAAACATTAAAAAAGGTTTGAAATTATAAGCGGTTTAATTACCAGAAAGCTTCAGAAGAAAGCTTAACAAGAAGACAGCGTAAAGTAACCCTGGTGAGAAGAAAATAGGAAGAGGTACAGCTTAAGATGAATAAAGCTTGATGTGAAGAAAGGTTGATGAGACAGAAAGCTTACTAAGAAGCATGTTGGCCGGGTAAAGGTGGTTTGTGAGGTATTAAACTGTTGGAAAAGCTTTGCTGATTTTGCCTGCATAAATGAATGAATGTGTGTGTGTGTGTGTGTGTGAGAGAGAGAGAGAGAGAGAGAGAGAGAGGATGCGAGTACATGCTAAAATATTGCTTGAGCGCTGAGTCCTTTTCTGTTCTTTCCTCCTACCCTCCATTCCCTCTCTTCTCGCCATTCCTTCTCTTTTCTTCCCCTTTCAATGCTTCCCCTCCTCTTAACTCTCCTCCTTCTTTTCTTCATTCATATTCTTTTCTCTCTTTCCTCCATTCCCTTCGGCTCCTTTTCCCTTTTCCGTTTCCTTCCTTTTATTCCTCTTTTCTTCTTTCCTTTCTTATTTCTTCCTGTCCTCTCTCTTCCGTCCTTTCCTTCTCTTCTGCTTCCTGTTTTTTTCCACTTCTAATTTCTCTCTCCTCGCCGCCTCTTCTTCTTCCTCTCTCCTTGTCCCTTCTCAGTGTTTCCCTTCCTGGCCTTTTCCCCTTTCGTCTCACCTGCCGTTTCTTTTTCCTTCTATCTTTCCTCTACGTTCTCCTATGCCCTGTTCTCTTCATCTTCCTCCCTTTTTTCCTGTCTCTCCTTCCCTCCTCCTTATACTCTCCCTTCCTCATCTTAATGTTTCCACTTTATGGTTGAGACTGCTGTATTTACCAAGCATCTTTCTTCTTTCTTACAGACACTTCAGTGTGGTGTCATTTCCTCGATTGTTTACCACTCGCTTCAGATGTGATGTGATTGTTCCTTGGGTAAGTACTCCTAGATCCTTCTCATTTTTTCTTATTTATTGGCCTTTTAAAGGGATTTAAAGATTCAAAAGTCAAACCACACAAACACGCAAATTTGGAGTCCTTAGTTCTTGTATGGTGACATCATGGCAATTCGCACACAAGTATATTAGTGCATTAGTCCTGTGTGGAGACCGTCATGCGTTGCCTTGGGAGTCTTGGCAACCTTTAATTTCTTTTTCCTTTTCTCTTTTCGTTCTCCCAGTGGCGGCTTAGTCACACAGGCGAACTAGGCAGCCGGAATCGTGTAATTACCAGCCAGTGAGCTCTCCTGTTTAATTTAAAACCATGAATATACTTGCACGTGTTAACTCGCATTTTTCATTTTGTTGCATATAATTTTCTAACGGAACATTGTAAAGGTAAGTTTGAATAATCCAAATGATTTGGGCTGTCTTTGGTTATCTGTAAGGCCACGGTGAATCGACAAGAATTATGAAAGATTTGAGATATGTACAGTGTGGATGGAAAGCTAATGAATACTGCAAAGAATTTTTATCGTGGTAGTGAAGCATGTACAAATTTGGAGTGCATGGATGACGGAGTGGTTTAATATTATTTATTGAGACCGGTGTGAGATGTCACCATGGCGATTCAGTATTCGATATATACTGGTATATATGGTTGGGGTTATGAGAAAGATTGAAACTCGACTTCTGGAGGAGGTGAGGATGGTAATAAATAATGAAGGTTGTAGTATCTCTGTTTTAATTAATGGAGTTTGTGCTTTGTTGCTTGCTGATATTAAGAGCTTTTCAGGCTGACACCAGAGATTTTTAGATGTCCGTGTGCGTCATGTTTTGAAAGTATATATAGGCTACTGCACGGAAAAGAATGTGGTGTTAGTTGAGAGAGAAGGTAGCACTCAATCTGGCGTGCTGGTGAACGGAGTCAAATTGGTGAGAGTTGTATATAACCTAGTGCAGTAGCACAAAAATAATTGCGCGGATAAAATGGAAACTATGAGTGCTATAGGAAACTGATCTGGCTGGTGATAATTGATAAGAAACTCAGGTCTAGATTGTAGGCTGCAGGAGGATTACATGAATGTGTATTAGCGCCTACATTAACCTATGGGTGTAAGACAAGTATACGTAAGAGCGAAGTGGGATTTTAGAGGAATGAAAGTGTCGAGAAATGTGTGTAGAGTGTGTAGAATGGATAAGATAAAATACTGATTCGTGAAAGATGTGGAGCAAGAAATTCTTGAAAAGGACGTTATAGTGTGCATAAATGGTATAATCATAAGAGAGTGAATGTGAACATGATGGTGAAAAGCGTAGATGGGAGTGAGTTTTAAAGTCGGAGAAAATGTGGCTGGCTAGGAAGAAGGTGGGCAGATATGGCAAACGAGTGTACGAAAGCCAGGTATGGTTGCTGACGAGGCTAGAGAACTTACTAGGTACCGTGCTGGTTGGATGAATTATGTACACAGGAGGACACGACAAGGGTTTGGCACCCCCATTTTAACTGGATAGTCTGTTTTTATAATCTAAGGTGCATCTGTAAAAATATATACAAAGGAATGAAGTAAAAGGTAAGATGAAACAGAAAATATATATGTCCTGATGGTTTGGCCTGTGAGGTGGAGCCAGACATTTGGAGGTTTGAATGGTGTGTGAGTGAGTACTCCGGCCCATTTCACCAAGCGTATAACTGATGTTCACTTTTAATTATGCTTTCTCTTTCCTTGTTATCATTTTTTTAACATAACAGTCGTCGGATTGACCCTGTCTGATAGATAATTATGAAACTTTGTCTGTAATGTGTGCCTGTGAGGGACAACCAGGTTTCAAGGGGCTTTAATGGTGAGTGATTGAGTATGTGGCCTGTTTCATTGGGTATGCTGTTGATTACTTCAACCATTATCATGTTTATTCCATTTCTTTGCCTTCTGAATCCTACCTCACCCCACCTACGGGTAGATAATGAAGCGAGATGATGATGTCGTAGCTGATGATGAAGAAGAAACAGTTAATAAGAAGTCAGCTTTTGTTTGGTTTAAACGGTACTTTCCAGATATCTTATTTCTTGTATCCATCTAGCTGATTTCCATATAGTGAAATCCGTACACAATAAATCAGTCATGTAAAATGACGCCATTATCGAGTGAAATTAACGTTTAAATAAGGGGCCTTCTCCAGACTTTCGCCTTGGGCCCCCAGATTCCTTGAGCCGCCACTACGTTCTCTTAATCTCTTCCCTTGGTGCCTATATATCCCCTCCTTTCATTCTTCTTTCCTCTTCTCCTTCCTTCTCCAGTTCCCCTTCCTTCCTTAGTTCCCTTTCCCTTACGCTCTCTTCTATTCGTTTATCTTCCCCTCATTGTCACTCTTTCATCTCTCCTTTCCTCGTTTCCTTTTTCTTCTCTCCCTTACTCTCCTCATTCCCTTAATTCCTCTTCTCTTTGTGCCTTCATCTCCCCTCCTCTCTTCGTCTTCTGCTTCGTCTCCCTTTCCCATTTCTTTTTTTTTTTCCCTCACCTTTCCCCTCCTTATTCCTTCCTTCCCCTTTATTTATACATTTATTCACTTCCTTTCCCTCTTTTTTTCTACTTTTCTCCTTTCTCCCTTCTTCTCTTCATTCCTCTTTATTTTCTTCATTCCCTTCTTTTTCTTCTCTTTGTTCCCGTCTTCTTTCTTCCATCCTCTTTTTCTAAATCTCTCTTTTCTCTTTCACCACTTCCTCCCATTTTCCTCTTCTGCAGAATAAATTACTTGGCGCGAATGTCTCAGGCCAGGTGTATTTTCAGTTGTGTAAGTGTGGAGGTGAGAAGGCAGGTATGTAACCGTGGTGTAGGGATGAGGAGGCAGGTGTGTAAGTGTGGAGGTGTGGATTCAAGTCTGGAGGTGATGAGGCAGTTGTGTAAGCATGGAGGTGTGGTAACAGGTGTGGAGGTGTCGAGGAAGATGTGTAAATATAATGGTGTGAAGGATGATTAAGGATATGCATGGAGGTGTAGTGCCAGGTGTAGTAATAAGGTTCAAGGTGTGGCTGTTGGCGTAGAGGCAGGTGTGGGTGCAGATAAGTATGTGTGGTGAGGTAGCGGGTGTGGAAATATTACAAGTGTAGCAACTAGCGTGTAGGTGTGGATGAAGGTGTGTAGGTGTTACTTATGTACATGTGTAGATGTTGGTGTAGATGTTGGTGTAGATGTCTAGGTGTGTAGGTGTGGATGTATGTGTGTAGATTTGTAGATGTTGATGTAGATATCCTAGTGTGTTGGTGTGGATGTAAGAGTGTATATATGTATGTGTTGGTGTAGATGTTTAAGTGTGTAGGTGTTGGTGTTGGTATGTGGGTTTGAAGATGTGGGTGTGGGTTGTAGGATGTGGGTGTAGATGTCTGAGTGTGTAGGTGTGTGGAATGTATAGTTGTGGTTATATATGTGTGGGTGTGGCTGTGGGTGTTGGTGAGGATGTTGTTGTGTTGATGTGGGTGTGGGTGTGGATGGAAGTGTCAGAAATCGGTGCACGTTACAAAGAAGGGTAAAGGAAAGGGTATAAAGCCGTAGTGTTGTCTCGTTCTGTTACTGAGCTACGGGAAATAAGCTGCAGTAGGCTGTGTATTTCCGCCAAACCAAGGTGGACGAATTATAGTGAACAGGTGAGAACATTGAGTGAACTCCGAAACAGATGCACAAGAGAATACACGACACAGAGGTACATAGGAAATACAAAGGCAATAAAAAATACAAAGGAAGCACAAAAAGAATATACAGGAAATACAAGAAAAATGTCTAGGAAATACAATAGAATACACAGGGAACACAAAGGAAATACAGAGGATATAGTCTTGTTGATCTGGAACGGGGTCATCTGCTGGAGTAAAATTAATTGTGAAAAAGATCTCCCCGATGCGTGCGAGGAAAAAAAAAAAAAACGGCTCTCTAGGGAGAAAGGGGAAACTGGGAATGCTGGTGTGTGTGTGTGTGTGTGTGTGTGTGTGTGTGTGGAGAAAGAGAGAGAGAGACCCATTCAGGTAGAAGAGTCGTGTAACATGAACAAAATCGTCAGAGCCTAGGAAGCATAACATACAGCATCCTTCATCGTAGTGACGACCCCAGGGGCCTGGCTCTTATTTAATTCCTGCCTCAGTCAAAGGATGATATTCAGCGTAGGAGGGACTCTTCGTTCTGGAGAGGTTAGATTTTTCCCCTGCGACTCTAAACTGTTCTCCTTACATAAATAAAATCTCGAAAGTAGCAAGGATAAAACACAGAAATACTTGCTTGGGGTGACGGGGCTGGGAATGTGAGATATTGAAGCCGTAAAGGATATTTGATGCCACTGACACACAGACAAATGGCAGAACATGCCCACCCAAATATTCCATTCCCCGTGTTCGTGTTGCGGGGGGGAAGAAGGGGGAGAGAGGGAGGGGAGGAGTTGGGGAGAGTGGGTGAAGAGAGACAGAAAGGTGGTAAGTGGAGAAGAAGCAAGAACGGGGAGAGTCGTCGGAGGGTAGTGGGGGAAAGAAAAGGAGGTGAAGGAGTCAGTGAAGAGAGGAGGAGGGAAAATGGAGAGGAAAGGGGGAGGGGAGGATGATAAAATGAGAAGGGAGAGGAGGGTGAGAGGAGGGGAACGAGAAGGTTAGGAGTGGAGGGAAAGAATGGAAAGGTGAAGGCAAGATGGGATGGAAGATACGAGACAACAACGTAAGGTGAGAGATGGGAGAGGTGCGAAAAATGAGGAAGAAGGTTGGCGGAGAGTATATAGAAAGGGAAAGTAGGGGGAAAGGGAACAAGATGAGAAAGCGGAAAAGAGACAGGAATAGATGGAGAGTGAGATAGGGGGGAGTGGGAAGAATGGGTGAGCGAGAGGAGTGAGATAGGGAGAAAGAAAAGTGGGGAGAGTGTGAGAGTGAGGGGGAGGTTTGGAGCTTGCAATGTTTGCTCCTTTCAAATAAAAATGATCAAAGAGGAAACCATATTTAAGGTTCGTTCATTTCCAACTGCTTCGAGACATGGCGTTTAAAAGACTGCAGGTCATGGACAGTGGGAAAAACAGAATGACGAAAACAATTCTAGCGTTGGCCTGATACATACGTGGAAGACAGAGATGAGGAGCAGGAAGGGGAGACGGGGGAGGGGGAGGGATTTTAGTTGCATGACAAAGAGGCATTTCAGCCGGTTTGACAGATAGAAGAGGGAAGCCTGAGGGAAGATAGGGAGGCTAAGGAGAAGCTGGAGGAAGGAAAGGATGAAAGAATGGAAGAGGAGAGGGAGAGAAGGAGGAGAAGAGAATGAGGGAAGGGAGGAATGGGAAGGATTGTAAAGGGGCGTAAAATTGGTAAGGTTAGGAATGGGGGAAAAGAAGAGGGAAAGGGGGTCAGATATAGGGAGGGTGAGAGGACGAAGAAGGAAATGGAACACGAGTATGGGAAGGAGTGAGAAAAGACGATTGGGAGGGAGACAAGGGACGAAGAAGGCTTAAAACAATGCCTGTCGACTGCACGTGGGTGGTGTGAGGGGTGTGATGGTGTGTGGGACGTTGTGGCGTGTTAATGTGAGAGATGTGGTGGTATGATGATATGAGGGATGTGGTAGTATGAGGAGTGTGATGGTGTGGTGATGTGAGGGATGTGATGGTGTGAGGACTTTGATGGTGTAATGATGTGAGGGATGTGATGGCTTGAGGACTGTGATGGTGTGAGGGATGTGGCGGTGTGAAGGCTGTGGTGGTGTGAGGGATGTGGTGGTGTGAAGGCTGTGGTGGTGTGAGGGATGTGGTGGTGTAAAGTTTTAATTGTGTGGTGGTGGTGTATGGGATGGGGTGATGTGAGGAATGTAATGATGTGGTGATGTGAAAGATGTGGTGGTGTGAGGGATGCGATGGTGTGAGGGATGTGGTGTGAGGGTTGTGGTGGTTTGGTGATGTGAGGGATACGGTGGTGTGAGGGATGTGGTGGTGTAAGGAATGCGGTGGTATGAGGAATGTGGTGGTGTGAGGAATGTGGTGGTGTGCGGAAAGTGATGGTGTGAGGGATCTGGTGGTGTGAGGGATGTGGTGGTGTAGTGATGTGAGGGATGTGGTGGTGTGAGGGATGTAAGGGTGTGAGGGATGTGGTGGTGTGAGGGGTGTGGTGGTATGAAGGATGTAGTGGTATAAGAGATGTGATGGTGTAAGGAGTGTGGTGATGCAAGGAGTGTGTGGTGGTGGTGGTGATGATGGTGGTGTGAGGTGTTTGGTGGTGGTGTGGTGGCAATCGATGGTGTGGCACTATACCCGTGGTGGCACTCAGCCTTAACACACCCCCGGGACACACACACACACGATACTTTTACCCCACATGTGCTTTAAGGCACACTTATAAACTCAAACTGGTCTCATCCAAAGAATTTTACCCCACCGCCGTTTTAACTCTCTGGGACGACACACAACGCTCTGCATCATCATCACTGTTAATATCACCATCATTATATTCAACATCGCCATCATTAAGATTTTTGTCAGGAATGAAGCATTGTTATAATCATCATCATCATCATCGTCTTCATCATTAACGTCATTCCTTACTCCTTCATTATGTTTTTTTTTTTTTTTATCTTTTTTGCTATTACCATGCAATTTTTTTCAGCAAAGAACAGATACCTCCTACTGTACGTTTAATGGCGCATGTTTCCAGGCCTTTAATTACGAGACGTCTTCCTGTCTCTCTGTCCACATAACTCTTTTATGTCCAGTTTTCTTATTCAACAGGTAACCTGTTACCATAGTTTTTCATATACAAAATTGATCTAATCTAGAGCAATCTTCCTGGGTCTGTCTTTCCCTTTGCCTACGATCCACACTCTGTTTATCTCACGGTCAGGACAACTCAAAGTAGTCCATCTCAGCTGACGTAGGAGAGTTTTATTCAGCTGCGCGAGTCACATCAGCTTGTGTTAATATTGGTATCATTAATCCTCTGATTATCGGGACAGCTTTACTGTTGTATTCCAGCTGACGCCAGACAGTTTTATTCAGCAGAGACTGAGTCATGGGAGGCTGAGAGTGTGAAACACAATGTGTCAAGGCATCACCAGCTGGGCGGACTTTTTCATCATCTTTCTTTCAAAGAGGCAGCTACGACTACGCTAATTTTTTCAACCATTGGTTCTTTCTGACTGTATTTTTTTTTTTTTAATATCAGCCCGTTCAATTAGATAATGTCTTTGATATTTTTCTTGCCACCTCTAAATGATTTTGTTCAATGTAGGAGATAATTTCTGTAATATAGGGATTATTGAAAGCTGTAGCTAACCTCAGCAGCCAGAAAAGTCCCTGCAAATATAGATAAAGACGTCCGGTAGATGAAAAAATATATCACAAACTAATGAGGATGCTCAGCGGGCACAGCGACGCTGCACCTGAACTTTGACTCGTGACCTTGACCTTTAATCAGTCGGCACCCAGTTCGAAGATCATCTTCCCAGAACGCAGTCCTATACATGTGCCAAGTCTGACCCAAATCAGATCAGACGTTCATTAGATATTCTCCGTATCCTGAACCACCTTGGCCCAGTACCGTAACCTTTCGCCAACCTGCACCAAAATCAAACTGCTTCTTCCTAGACGCATACCCAATGTATGTACCAATTTTGATCCAGATCGGATCAGGTATTCCAGAGATATTTTAGCAGTCATACATACACTGACATAAACATACAAAGTCGATTTTATCAGTCACTGTATCTTCGGTCTCATTGATGACATCCTCTCACTGGAATATCTAACTGTAGTGGGCTTGTGTACTCCTACTACAAATCAGCAAGAAGTGAATTATACCCACAACTATTCAGAAATCAGCGTTGCTGAGCCTGAAAATTTTCAGCCAGTGATTACTACGCAAGATATATTATGACTTGAGAGAGTCGTGTAGTTGTGTGATGACCTGATGACGTGTTCCACAGTACGTGACTTGCAGACGTACCCCATTCAGTCCGACCACGAATTTGTCCATTCTTTTCTTTTGAGAGACCATTCATAGTAAAACATAACCCAGTGTCCTTGGGGATGTCTTTTGCATTTACTTCATGACATTTCTGGAAGATTTTATTCAGGTGAAGATAGACTCTTCGAAGTGGAAGAGATAGATAATAGCCTAAGTTAATCAAATCAGTACGAGATATCTTGCTTAATAAATTCGTCTGTTAGCAGCAAAAATAAAATAACAAAGGCAAAAGAACTAGGTGCAGGAGCATGACTGCCTTTCAGCTGATGCCCTGCGATAAATGGCCCTTGGTGTGGTGTGGTGTGGTGTGGTGTGGTGTGGTGTGGCTTCGCTAAAGTCGTTAAAGTCGACAGTAATGAAACACCTCACGTTTGGCAGTCTAGAAGCAGTGGGCGGCTCTTAGAAATGCTGCTGCATCTAAAACTGACGCCATCCGGACTCCAGGGGTTCATGGAGATTGTTTGTGGCCCATTCACTGCAGGAGATTTCCCTAAGGTTAACTCTTTGAATGCGGCCAGTTTCTTTGAACCAAATTATATCTTCCGTCCTAAACTGGAATAATAATAATAATACATTTCTTTACCAAACCTTCCTCGTGAGGAGTTATAACAATTTTGGTGTGCTAGCTTTCTTTCGAGCTTAATAAAATCATCTGTTGTTAGCAGAAATACAATGCAAAGTAGATGATGTGCAGCCGATGTTAAATATAGTCGTCTGATAGCAGTAAAAATAAAATACGAAATACGTCATGGTAATGAAGGTGTTAAACAGTGTACACAACAAAAATGCGTATGGTATTTTCATCAGTCACGGAGGCACCCTGACAACCTCCTCCTTACAATTTATTTCAGCTGATGTTGTGTTAATATTCTTATACATAATATTTATGCGATCTTTGTAGGTAACATAAAAATAAGAAATTAGGACACTAAGGTGTAATTCTGAAGATAAGTCGTTAAGGAAGAGGTGTTAAAAAAAAACAAAGCTGACGAGGTATGGGATGATGAACAGGTGCAAAAATTGGCTTTCGAATACGCAAAATAAACACACACACACAAAAAAAAAAGCAATGTCGCGCTGAGTTCTAAGTACTATAAGGACGAACATCCATGTACAGAGACACAAGTTCGTCCAAATTCATCTCTTTTGCTTCCCACTTTCCTTTGTTGGCTAATATTCCTAAATTTAGAGAGACTTGGTATGTTACTCTGCCCATAGAGTATTCTCCTAATATTATGCGTCAGGGAGAAAAGTGACGGGCATGCCTAAAATGTGAAGTGGATGCAGTGGAATAGCAGGTAATTTTTCCCCTGGCTCTGCTATTACGGAGTTCTTCAGAGATGCACACTTGGGGACAATAACAACGCTGCACATATTAGTTGAAAATGTATTAAACTCTAATATACCATTTTGAAAAGTCTGTTGGGGTCCAGATATCGCATCTCTCGGTTTCGCAAGTCACTGTTCATGATCTTGTTATTTATCGTTATGAAGTGGATCGGTATTTGTATCTGCAACTGTGCATCTCATCAGATAAATCAGTCATACCGTAATAACATAACCCATAGTGCCCATTTGCAAATCAGTCTTACAAGGCTGTTCGGCTGCAATTTTGGGAGAGTACGCAGTTGCGGACACCTTCATCGATTCACCTCATTACGATAAACAGGACACATGACGCAGCTGGGCCATTTCCACAACTTGAATCTTAAATGTCAGGACCAACTTGCCTAGCCCCGGGTTCCTACGCTCTTTATGGGGCGACATAGGGTTGGATGATGGATGGATGAACACAAAGTCGTGACAAGTTCTATTAGCCTTAGTTATAAGGTGGGAATGAGTTTTCTTGGTTACTAATTACATAAACCCTCCAGTCTGACTCAACTTGGAAGTCAACTGGGCTGAATGAGTTGGGGATCATCATTAGGTTCGAACAAAGGCATACTAGTACGGTTACTGCAGTAGAATTTAGAGTGCAGTGTTCCAGACTTCCTCATCATGTGTTCCAAAATATAAAAGCATAGAGAGAGTCTCAGTACCATTCTGTTTGTGTTTTGTTTTGCTTTTCATTTTTTTTTAACGCTTCGGTAAAACAAATGAAGGTACGAGTAATTATTTCAGGTGTGTGAGTATACCTGGCCAGAGCCACAACAATCACTCCCACCAGCCTGTCAGCAACGAGAAAGAAAAATGGTACTGGTGAGAAATGGAGGCGTGAGGGAGAAGTGAAGTTGTGAAGGAGGAAGGGAGACGGAAATGTGAGGGAGAGAGGTGGACGTGTGAGGGAAGGAGGATGGAATGAGAGAGATGAGGGTGTCAGGGAAAGGAGTGGAAGTGTGAGGGAGAGAGATGGAGGTGTGAGGGAGGGAGGGTGGAATGAGAGAGAGAGATGAGGTGTCAGGGAGGGGGTGGGGGGTGGAAGTGTGAGGGAGAGAGATGGAGGTGTCAGGGAGGTAGAACAGTGGAGAGAATGGAAGCCCAAAGTGTGAGGAGGAAAAATCAAGAGAAAGGGAGATGGAGACGTTAGGGAAGGAGAAAAATTAATTGTGTGTGTGTGTGTGAGAGAGAGAGAGAGAGGGGGGGGGAAGGGGGGAAATGGGGAGGTAACTAGTCAGGAAAACTACCAAGTACGAAGCAGACAGGCAGAACGGTTGGTATGTAGACTGGCAGGTAAGTAGAAAGGTAGGTTCATAGGTAGAATGGCAGGAATGTAACAAGGCAGTAGGTTGGTAAGTACCGTAGTCACGCAGATATATAGCTTATTGGGCGAGAAAGTTGGTTGATAGACAGGAAGATGTTCAATCATATTATAAGTAGGTATATGGGTGGGTGGGTAGGCAGATAAATAAGTAAGTAGGTAGGCATGTAGGCCAGTTGGTATGTAAACAGGTATAGCTAGCTAGGTGGGTAGGTAGGTTGGGAGGAAAACAGGCAGGTATGCGGGCAGGACTGTATGCAGGTACAATATTATATAGATGGAGAGTAGTTAGGTAGAAGAAAACAAAAACTTTTTTCTACAATAATTGTTAAGAAGTAGGAATGGCAAAAGTGCACAGATGAGAGATGAAAAAAGCACAAAAACAAGAAAACAGAATGGGAGGAGATTTGGAGACCTATACCCATTACTACCGTACATTCCACACTTTAGCCACAGACTTGCAGCTGGTGGTATACTGTAGGTCTCCAAATCTCCTCCCATCCTGAATGCTTTCTTGTTTCTGTGCCTTTCTCATCTCTTATCTGTGCATTTTTGCCATTAGTACTTCTTAACAATCATTTTAGAAGAAAATTTTTGTTTTATAGTTTATGATCTTTTTGTGGAAGTATAATTATGCATAAAGCAAGTGTTAAATTTGGATTGTTACATGCATAGCACACTGAAAGACTAAAACGAGGGTGCCTGCCTGTGAAAAGAAGTGTTTAACTGCTTTAACTGTACGCGAGCTGTAGCTAACCAATATTGCGCAAATTGGCGTACTTACTGGTGACCGCGATGCTGTTTTCAGGCCGTAACTCCGACTCCAACCGCAGCCTGAATGCTTTTTTAAACATGAAACATCTACACTTAACAAGCAGAGTTTTAGTGTATAGTACGCTCGCATACGCCTTTTTGTTTTGGGGTTATGGCCGACGAAGAAAGAAAGAAAGAACAAAATCGATATTTGTGCTGTTCGATTTTGCGACTCTACGAAGGTTAGCTAGACTTTGCGAGTAGTTTTCCACTTGAACAGCGAAGGTCTTTTGGTTCGTAAGCCTAGAACTAAGCTTTGCGACCGTTTTCGCGCGAATGCTCCTGTACCTTATAGTACAGGACGCCAGTTTGAACCTGCCCCATTCATACTTACGGAACTAACAGGGTAGGTATGCAAGCAGATAGGTAGGTATGTAGGGAGGTAGGCATGTAGGTAGATGGGAAGGTAGGTCTAACTTCAATGAGATAAGAAAGGACAAAGACACTTAACCCCTTCAGTCCAAGGACGTAATTTCCTTTCCATTTCTGCTACCGCCATCCAACCATTTTCAGCATAGGAGAGACTTTCTGAATAGGATGGGTCAGGTGCACCTTCATTAAACCCAACAGTACAAAAGGTTATTCCCCAAGCTGAATAAGTTTGTCTGGAGGAAACACGAATAAGGAAGACATTGTAGTAAGAGGATTGGAATGTGGCGGGAGGTAGAACTGAGATAAGTGAGAGGCAGTGAAGAAGGTTTGGGGGAAAGTAAGAAGCGTGGAAGTTACGACACAGATAAGAGAAGGAATTAATGAGTGTGGGAGGCGCTGGGAATGTGGATGTGCTTGAGAGGCGTGATGGAGCAGGAGGAGGAGGAGTGGATCGAGAGTCACGTGGAAGGAGAAGGCAGTGGAGTGTAAGAGGGAGAGTGGTATATACAGTAGTGGGAAGAGGGGTTGTTGCTGAGTTGGGACAGATATGCTTAGAAGTACAGATGTAAGGGTAAGAAAAAAGTTAGAGTGAAATAAACAGATGGATAGATAGACTGATAGATAGAAATACAGGAACAGATTGATGCCGTTGTAGACAAAGATAGACAAATAGAGATACATAAAGATCGATATACATAGATACATAGAATGACAGATATATATATATATATATATATATATATATATATATATATATATATATATATATATATATATATATCAATCAATCAATCAATCATTTCCTGTGGCACCCTCGAGGATGCATAGGGCCTCGATGAACTCACACCACCACATCCTATCTTGTGCTAACTCCTCAAGATCTCCCCAACACTCATCTCCAGCTTCCCGTCTCATTGTCCTCACCCACGTCTCTTTTGGCCTTCCTCTACCTCTCCTACCAAGTGCCACCCACCCTGGTGTACCTCGTACTATTCCCTGTCTCCTATACACATGTCCTAGCCACTTCCATCGTGAGAATCTAACATACTCATCGATCGGCTGCACTCCCGTTATTTCTCTAATTCTACTATTTGGTATCCTTTCCCACCACTTAACTCCAAATATTCTTCTAAGTGCTTTATTTTCAAACACCAAGAATTTATTTTCCATAGTCACTGTGCTGTACCAAGACTCGTGTCCATAAATTAAGATACACCTAACCATTACCTTATAAAGTTTGATTTTTGTATGCACAGAGAAATTGTTATTATTCCAAATATTTTTAAGCATTCCCATTGCCTGATTAGCCTTCTTTAACCTTTCCTCGAATTCAAAGTTCAAAGAACCATCCTTGGCTAAATAAGTACCTAAATATTTAAACCTATCAACTTGCTTTACAACCATACCTCCAATTACACATTCCTGCGCATTTTCCATATTCATATTGATTATTTCAGTTTTTCCACAATTAATAACCAAACCCACCTTGCGACCTTCACTCACCAAACAGTCCAACACTCTCTGCATCTCTTCTGGCCCATCACAAATCAAAACTATATCATCTGCATAATCTAAATCCAAAAGTTTCCCGTTCTCTCCCCAAAGTATACCTGCACCGGTTTCTGTTCCAACGCGTTTCATAATGTAATCAATGACCAATATAAATAGTAAAGGCGATAGAACACCACCTTGAATTACTCCGGACTTGACTTCAAACGAATCACTCAGACAACCATCAACCATCACTTTACAAAATGTGTCCTCATGCATGTTCATAATGACCCTCACAAACTCCTCTGGTATTCCATAATGTCTCATGATCTTCCCCATAGTCTCTCTCGAAACACTATCAAAAGCCTTTTCAAAATCAACAAAACAAAGACTTAACGGTACTCTCATTTCATTAACTTGCTGCATCAAATGCCTAACTATAAAGATCTGATCATTGCAACCACGTCCCTTTCTAAAACCAGCCTGTTCATCCCTCAGAATACCCTCAACCACCGGCTCCAACCTACTTAACAACACTCTACTGAAAACTTTCAAAGCTATCGGTGACAAAGAGATTCCTCCAATTACCACATTCACTCAGGTCTCCCTTCTTCGGAACTTTAACAATTACACCATTCTTCCAAACTGATGGTAGTAACCCCGTCACCCATATCTTATTGAATAGCTTGGTCAAGATCATTATTAATCTATCCCCCTCCACTTTAAACATTTCCGGAAATAAACCATCCTCCCTGGTGCCTTATTATTCTTTAACTGTTTTACTGCTTTCTCCACTTCTGCAAGCCTCAACTCTCCTGTTTCTATATTTAAATCTTCCTGAGCAGACGGTATATCCTCTTCTGGTGGTATTGGTCTATTAAGAACTGTCTCAAAATGCTCTTTCCATCTATTTTTAATATCTCCATCTTTGGTCAATAAATTTCCTTCCCTGTCTCTAACTGGTATTTCCTTGCGTTTACCTGCATTACCACTCAGTTCTCTAATCGATTCATTTGCTATTCTTTGACTCTGTCCATCATTTTTGTTTATTAAGATTTCAGTCTCTGCAACCTTTTCATCCACACATCTTCTTTTATCTCTCCTAGCTAACCTTCTTACTTCTGAATTCAAACTCCAGTACGCAGCTGTTGCTAATTCAATCTCTCGTTCATCAACGCATTGCATCTCACTCCTCAATTTAGCCTCACCTCTCTTTTTTATCATATCCCACGTTTCCTCTGATATCCATTTCTTTCTCCTGAATCTATGTCTCCTTCCAATCGTACATTCAGCAGTCTCATGCAAAACTTTGTTCACATCCTCCCACATCTCATATACACTTCTCTCCCCCTCTTCCAACGTTTCCAACACCAAAAACCTATTTCTGCATTCTAATCTGAATTCCTCCTTTTCTTCTCCTTCCCTTCTAAGCTTAACAATATCGTATCTACCAACACCAGATTTTTCCTTCTTCTGATTTTTAAGTTTAAACCTTATTTTTGCAATGCTGAGTTGATGGTCACTACCAATATCCGCTCCCCGTTTAACATGAACATCTAGCAGAGAACTTCTATGCCTCCTACTGATAGCGATGTGATCAATCTGATTTTTATATTTTCCACACGGCGACACCCAAGTTGTCTTGTGTATATTCCAATGCTGAAAGAGTGTGCCCCCGATGACTAAGTCATTTGCTAGACAGAAGCTTCCAAACCTCACTCCGTTTTCACTCATCCTACTACCAACTCCCATCTTACCCATACATGCCTCAAATCCCTCATTTGAACAGCCCATTACTGCATTAAAGTCTCCAACGCAGATCAAAACATCATGTCTAGGTACCCTTCCTACTCCTTCTTGCAACTTTTCATAAAATGTGTCTTTCCTTTCATCGAGTGCATCATTAGTAGGTGCATAACACACAAACAGACTGATGTTGCCATGATTTGATTTAAACCGTGCGTATAACAATCGCTCATCTATAGGATCCCACTCACATAAAGCCTTATTTGCCTTACAACCCAGCAACAATCCTGCTCCCTGATAATGCATTCCGTCTTGTCGACCAGATATCAATAAACGTATACCATCCTCCAAATCCAACTTATCGACTCCAGTTAATCTAGTTTCTGTCAGAGCACAAATATCAAGTCCGTAATTTTGAAAAACCTTCACTAACTCATCGATTTTACCGTCATGATTTAGCGTTCTCACATTCCAGTTACCAATTTTAATTGTATTTTTTGCATTGACAAAGGAATTAGATTGTAATTGAGGCAACCGTGAGATTCTTAGCACCCCCTGCCCATTTAAGGGCTGCACGGGACTGGGGGCCATTATTGTTCTTTCAGAGCCCATCAAGGTTTCTTTGGCTAACTTCCTGAACACCTCGCCATTTGGTTGCAGTCGCAGTAGGCAGCTAACTTGCCTGATTGCCCACACCCGAAAGACCCAGCTATGCTGTAGCCAGTCACGTGCCGGCATGCTTCCCAGCCATTTCACTCTCAAGGAGTTCCTCTGCCTGAGAAAGCAACCACCCCCCTGCTCCCGAGGGCTTTTGATCTGTGTAGGTAGAGGGCCATATACAGTGTACATACAGTGTATATATATATATATATATATATATATATATACACCGTTAGAAATATACGAACCAAAGAGTTTTCGTTTGTGGCAATCCGAAATCTAAACAAAAGTGAGTAATGCGGCAGAACGTAAAATATAAGTATAAAGTACTTTATAGTTGTGGCAATAGGGAAATGAAATGGCAGAAGCGTGTGGCAGGTGTGAAAAATTGTAGTGGAATACGTATGTACGGTGTGGAAGATTGAGAGAGAGAGAGAGAGAGGGTTGGGATGGGGGGAAGGGGAGAGGGGGACGCAGCCTTGGTATGTAGGAAATGTGTGTGTGTGTGTGTGTGTGTGTGTGTGTGTGTGTGTGTGTGTGTGTGTGTCTGTCTGTCTGTCTGTCTGTCTGTCTGTCGTCTGTCTGTCAGTGTCTAGGAAACGCTTGTGAGATAAACAGGCTGACATACAGGATATAAGAAACAAAGAGAAATACGAGTAGGATGTGTGCGAGTTGAGGACGGTTGATAGGACAGGTAAGGGAAAATGAGAGATAAAAGATAGGTGGGTGGGAGGGACGGGCGACTGAGAGAGGGGAGAACTGAGAGATAAGAGATAAGAGGTACCGACTGGTGCATGGGAGGTGTTGGAGACTGAGAGAGAGAGAGAGTAAAGTACACGATGTAAGGAAAGTATGAAGGTGTGGTGTAATGATAAAGTATGAGAATGTTTTTGGAAAGTGTTCGTAGGAGTACATAGGGAGTATGGATAACGGGAGGCATGTTGGCTCGTGACGTAATGTGTAAAAAATAATAATAGTAATAATTCTACTAAGATCTAACCAACATGCAAAAGAAAAGGTAAAGCCTGTAAAATTGGCAGGAAAAAGGTAGGAAAAACACCATGCTTATTAGGAAGACCAAGCATGGAAATTCATATAAGAGAGGCAGGAGAGGAACAAGTGTGCACTGTGTAGTCACCGATTTACAGATCTGTTAGAGAAAGACCGTACACAATAGCCGAATATTCTCATTATTAAGCAGGCGTCTCACAGTCGTCAGCATAAACTTCAGTCTGAAAATAGACAACCTTCATATATAACCGATAATCTCGAAATATTTGTCCAGTCGAATTTTATCAGTAATTCGTGCACTAACTACTGTTGCTGGTAGCTTATTCCATTGTTCCATTACGCTAATATTGTCATTCTCCCCATATTAGCGTTGTATCTGTTTGCTTCTGAGTTTCATTGCATTATTTCCAGTCACGGTATCATTCCGTATTTCGAACAGTTTATCATATCTAGCATCGAATTTCTTAAGAATTTTGAATACTTGTATTAGATCTCCACTGAGTTGTCTTTTTTTTTTTTTTTTTTTTTGGGGGGGGGGAGAAAACATACTTAGTTTCATCAGCTGCTCTTCGTAGGGTAAATGTTGCACCGATGAGGGGCGTGTAAATGCAGGGGAGAAGATAAGCGAGCAAGGAGCGAAGGGAAGACCGTGGAGAGGTGAGAAGGGAGATTTAGAAAGGTAAAAAGAGATATGGAGGGGTAGTGAGAAGTGAGGAGAAGAATGGAGAGGTGTGGAGAAGCGAGGAGATTGTGAGACTGTGAGAGAGGTGTAGGGATTGTGGATACTGGAGATGCTGTGGAGAAATAAAAAGACTGTAAAGATGCTGTGGAGAGGCTACGGGGAGGTGTGGGATGTGTGGAGATGCTATATGGATGTGTGGATAGGCTATGGACGTGTGGGGATGTGTGGAGAGGCTATGGGGATGTGTGGAGAGGCTATAGGGATATGTGGAGAGACTATGGCTATGTGTGGGGATGTGTGGAGAGGCTATGGCTATGTGTGGGGATGTGTGGAGAGGCTATGGCTATGTGTGGGGATGTGTGGAGAGGCTATGGCTATGTGTGGGGATGTGTGGAGAGGCTATGGATATGCGTGAGGATGTGTGGAGAGGCTACGGATGTGCGTGAGGATGCGTGGAGAGGCTATGGATATATGTGGGGATGTGTGGAGAGGCTATGGATATGTGTGGGGATGTGTGGAGAAGCTATGGATATGTGTGGGGATGTGTGGAGAGGCTATGGATGTGTGGGGATGTGTGGAGAGGCTATGGACATGTGTGGGGATGTGTGGAGAGGCTATGGACAAGTGTGGGGATGTGTGGAGAGGCTGTGGACATGTGTGGGGATGTGTGGAGAGGCCATGGGTATGTGTGGGGATGTGTGGACAGGCTATGGGGATGTGTGGAGATGCTTTGGGGAGATGCAGAGAGGCTACGGGGAGGCATGGAAAGACTGGAGAGGTATGATGGGTGAGAAGAGGTATGGAGAAGTTCAAGGGTGGGAAGATAGTGCAGGTAAAAGTGCAGAGAGATTGTGGAAAGCTGTGAAGTGGGGGGACTGCTGGGAAGATGCAAAGTGTGGAAAGGCTAAGGAGAGGAGTGGAGAGGCTATGGAAGACGTGGTGAGGCTAAGGAGAGGTGTGGCGAGGCTGTGGAGAGATGTAGAGCAACTAAGATGAGAAGTGGAGAGCCTACAGAGAGATGTAAAGAGACTATGGAGACGTACGGAGAGACTGCCCAGAATTTTGGAGTGATATGCAGAGACACGGAGATCTTGGAAAGATCAGGAGGGATTTTAAAGGAATTTGGAGAGGTGGTAGGGAGATACGGAGAGATTTTAAGAAATATGGAAAGACTGTGGAGAGGTATGAAAAAACAGTGGAGAGATGTAAAGAGACTGGAGCGATGTGGAGAGACTGTGGCGTGATATGGAGAGAGTGAATAGGTACAGAGAGGTTGTAGTGAGACATGGAGAGACTGTGGAGAAATAGGGAAATGAGACCGTGAAGAGATGTGGAAAAAAAGTGGAGAGACATAACGAGACTGTGGAGATATGGAGAGACTGATGAGACGCGGAGAAACTTTAAGAGATACCCGGTATGGAGAGATGGTGGTGATACAGAGAGACTGTGGAGAAGTAGGGTGAGACGAGCGAAATGAAAAGGCTGTGGAAATGTTGAGAGATTTGGAGAAATATGGAGAGACTACAGTATGGAGAAGAGGAGAGATTGTAGAGCTATAGATTTTTCGTAGAGATATGAAGAGACTTTGGAGGCGTTTGGAGAATGAAGAAACTGTGCAGAGATTATAGAGAGATTCTGGAGAGATATAAAGAGACTGGAGAGGCATGGACGGATTGTGGAGAGATATAAAAAGATTGGGAAAAATGTGGAGAGATATGGAGAGCTTGCTAGAGAAATTGTCGAGAGATATGGAGAGGTTGCTAGAGAAACTGTGGAGAGGTATGGAGAGATAATAGAGACGTGAAGAGGCGAGAAGGGAGGGAGGGAAAGAGCAAAGGATGTGCAAGAAGGCACACAGCACACGGATTAACGCGGAGTTCGACTTGAGAAAGGTTCGACTTGAGAAAAAAAAAAATGGTGTAAAAGTGTGAGGGTGTGTATAAGAGCGTGTGTGTGTAAAATAAGCCCAATTTGCCATGCCGCTCATGTGTGTGTGTAAAAATGGGAACAGTGTGGCGTAATATACTGTGGCTGCGTGAGTGCGTCCTCTTTGTTGTCACCCCTTACCTCCGCCGCTCCTCTCTCTCTCTCTCTCTCTCTCTCTCTCTCTCTCTGTGTGTGCCTGCCTGCCTGCCTGCGTGTCATCCTCTTCACACCTGTTGATAGTCTGAATGCAGCTTCATCATTCCATCCTTCTCTTCCTTCCTACTAGTAGAAAGTATGATGATGAATATATACTGTATGCTGATAAAGACTTTTATCCAAATAAAATCATTCGGTGCCATCGTAATAAATCAGGCGGAAGAAAAAATCTTTCAGGATTTTTTTTTTTTTTTCCAGAAAAATATAATCGCACAGTGTCAGTCTGAATTATGCAGAGAGTTACTTTCAGAAGTCTTTGTTAAATAAGCTCACATACTATTGACCTGAATTAACCTCTTCACTACGATGACGTAAAGTTCATTCTTGCTACTGTCAGACAGCTATGCTAAACCAAGAAAAAATATTTCTACTTGGGATTAAAGAGTCTCCATTAGCCCTTTACAACCTGGTGTTTCCTCTCTGGGCTTCAGAAAATCGTCTGAAGTTAACAAGAATAAAATTAAAAGCAAGTTATGGCATTGAATTAAGCCCAATAGCCGAGGGACCTGCCGTGCCCTGTATCACACTCTCGCTGCGTCTAACCTACTGTATTTTGCTGACGGGAACCATTTGTGAACTGGAGGGGTTGGGTTTAACATTCACTCTCCTATTACTGCTTACGATCCTGTCAAAGTTAAATCGTCTGGAGAGAGCAAGAATAAAATCTTAAATAGAAATGATTCCACTGAAGGGTTAAATATAAAGTGAGGAGAAGGTGGCATGTAAAATGGCCTAGTGGGAGCCCCCATTAAACATAAAATGAATTGGTGTGACATGATGTTACCGGGATGGAGAGAGAGAGAGAGGGAGAGAGAGAGAGTTGCAGGAGGGAACGGATTTAAAAATTTTGGATCATTACTAGTTAAATAGGTGGGCAGTTAATGAGGAGGTTAGTGGATCTGCAGGTACAGTACTTCAGTTAGTGGGTTTTAATGAATCAGTGGATCAGTTACTGGTCAGTGAATCCTTTAATAGATAAGTTAGTGAATCATTTTGTTGGTCAGTAAATGGATTAGTCAATGGATCAGTTAGGGGGTCAGTTAGATGATTAGTTAACTTATCAGTGGATCAGCTAGTCAGTTGGTAAATCAGTTTGTGAGTTAGGTATGTTTGTTACCTGGTAGATTTGAATGTAGTTTACGTGGTAGGAGAGTAATCAGGTATCCTTCAGTCACTTCATTCAGTTTATAGGTCATATTATTAAGTTGATTGGTCAGTTCATTAATCAGTTTAGTAATCAGTATATTAAACTGCAGGGCAATCAATCAGTTAGCCAGTCACTTAGTGGGCCAGCCAGTTGGTCAGTCATTTAGTCAGTTAATAGGCCATTCAGTCATCTGATTGATCATTAAGGTTGTGAATTTGTCAATTAGTAAATCAGTTAATCAGACAGTTAGTGGCTCAGTCAAAAAGTGGTTGAATCAGTCAAGTAGTGGATCAGTCCGGTAGTGAGTCATTCGATCAGTTAATGGGTCAAATAGTCAGTCTGTCAGATGTTAGTGTTTCTGTCAGTTAGTGGGTCAGTCAATTGGTGGGTCAGTCAGTCAGTGGGTCAGCTAGTTAGTTAGTCTCTCAGTTGTTACTGTGTCGGTCAGTTAGTGGGTCACTCAGTTAGTGGGCCAAATCGTTAGTCTGTCAGTTGTTAGTGGGTCAGTCAGTTAGCGAGGCAAATAGTTGGTCTGTCAGTGGTTAGTGGGTCAGGCAACTGATGGATCAGTCAGTTTGTCAGTCAGTTAGTGGGTCTGTCAATTAGTGGGTCAGTCAGTGAGTCAGTCAGTTAGTGGGTCTGTCAATTAGTGGGTCAGTCAGTTAGTGGGTCAGTCAGCTAATTTTCATGTCAGTTAGTGGGTCAGTCAGTTAAATCGCTCAGGCAACTAATGGGTCAGTCAGTGCCTAGTCAGTTAGTAGGTCAGTCATGTAGTGGGTTTGTCAGACAGTTATTTAGTTAGTGGATCAGTCAGATAGTGAGTCAATCAGACAGTAGGTCAGTCAGTGACTTAGTTAACTAGCTAAAGGGTCAGTTTGGTAGTCATTAAATTACTTATTGGGTCAGTCAGTTAGTTAGTGGGTCAGTCACTGAGTCATTCAGTTAGTGGGTCAGTCAATGAGTCATTCTGTTAGTGGGTCAGTTACTGAGTCAGTCAATTAGTGGGTCAGTCACTGAGTCGGTCATTTAGTGGGTCAGTCACTGAGTCAGTTATTGGGTTGGTTACTGAGTCAGTTAGTGGGTCACTTACTGAGTCAGTTAGTGGATCAGTCACTGAGTCAGTTAGTGGGTCAGTCACTGAGTCAGTCAGTTAGTGGGTCAGTTACTGAGTCAGTCAATTAGTGGGTCAGTCAGTGCATCAGTCAATTAGTAGGTCACTCAATTTGTTTGTGGATCAATCAGCCAGTGAGTCAGTCAGTTCGTTAGTGGTGGGTCACTGAGTCAGTCAGTTAATGGGTTAGTCAGTCAGTGGGTTAGTCAATTAGTGGGTCGGTCAGTTAGTGTGTCCGTTAATTTGTTGGTGGGTCAGTCAGTTAGTTAGAGGGTCAGTGAGTGAGTCAGTCAATTAGTAGGTCAGTCATTTTGTTTGTGGATCAGTCAGCTAGTGAGTCAGTCAGGCGTCAGTGGATCAGTCAGTTGGTGAGTCAGTCAGTTAGGCCATTCAGATAATGGGTCAATCAGTCAGTCAGTTGGTTAGTTAGTCACTGGGCTAGTCAGTCAGTTTGTCAGTGAGTCAGAAGGTCAGTGGGTTAGTCAGTTAATTGGTCAGTCAGTCACTTAATGAGTCGTTCAGCAGTCGTTTAGTTAGTCAGTGGGTTATGCAGTAGTGGAAGTACGGTAGGCCAATAAAATAGTCTTTCACTCAGTTAGTGGGTCAATCAGTCACCCGGTTAATTTGACTGTAGGTCTTTAGTCAATCGGTTGGTGAATGTGTGAGTGGTTCAGTGAGTCGGCCACTAACCTAGCCAGTCGGTCAGTCAGTCGGTGATGCAATCTGTCAATGAATTATAGTAGGGGAAAAATCAGTCACAGTGTCAATCAGTGAGTACCGTACCGTACGCAGTTAGTTAGTCAGAGAATTCGAGCATCATTCAGGCAATAGATTCATTCATCAATAGCTAAGTTAAAGCCGGTTATTATACTGCTTAGTTAGCCAGGTACGCAATAGGTTAGCAAGCCTTTGTCAGCTGATCAGTTAGTTGGTCAGTAAATCATTCAGTCTCTCTTCTAGCCAGTAGGTAAGTCACTCAGCCACCCACCTCATCAGTAGAACAGTTAGTCAGTCAGTTACTTAGTCAGCAGGTCAGCAAGACATTCAGTCAACTACTTAGCGGGTCAGTAAGGTACTCAGCTAGTCTGGTCAGTGACGCGCTCAGCCAACCGGTTAGTCAGCAGGTCAGCTATTCAGTAAACCATTTCCTTTGCAAGTGAGAATGACACTCAGTCAAACAATTCGTCAGTAAATCAGCAAGATACTAAGGCACTCAGTCCGTGGGTTAGCTAGTCAATCAAGCAGTTACTGTGCAGGTTGGTATGCCAGTCAGTCAATCAGTAGATTAGTTAGTCTGTCAAATTCTCATTAATTCAGTAAGCCACTCAGTCAGCAGATCAGGTCGTCAGTGAGTCAATCGGTGAGGCAATCAGAGAGCATCCCAAGCCGCCATTACCAGACGTCCTGTGTACTCTAATGAGGTAATTGGGATTAGCCATAGCGACCCAGCGATCACTCCACCAATCCCAGCACCAGTTATGCTCTTTTGACTTAAATTATTTCAATCCCATGACGTATTTAACGGTATATATTGTTCTTGTTATCTCTAAACTTTTAAAGATCTTAAGAATGCTTTTCGAAATGGAGGGGTTAAATATATCCTTCACTAACCTTGTCCTAAAGAGGGGCCTCTACTACGTTCAGTAACATCTTGTGGTGGCAGCAAGAAAATAAAAATGGTTTAAGGGGTTACTTGGCCTAAAATTGATATATCTCTCTCTTGAATGCCGAGCTGTAACAGTGTCGTGTATAATATTTTATAATGAAGCTGGTCGTGTAGAAACACAGCTTAAAGAATGTACAGTACATCCCTAGCATTATCCTGTTCTGCCATCCAGCCTCGGCAGTAACCTGCAAAAGAACCGAAACCTCCTACTAGTTGAGATGAATGAGCCGTATCAGGTACCGGTATCCTCCCTCTTGATTATACTTATTCAGCCTTTCAGTACAATGACTTCTGTTTATTTTCATCTTGCTGTCTCCAAATGATTTTATTCAGCTTGCTACCTAGGGTGCTCTGCTAAGTTGAAAAAAAAATCGTCTGGTACCAGCAAGAATAAAGTATATATGACAAACTTGGTCTCAGATCGTTCAATGGTCTTTATGTACTTGTTATTAGCATTTTACATCGTGTTATATACTTCTTATTAGTACATACGCGTTTTATACATGTATTTTTTTTTTTAATGCAAGGAAGAATGAACCAAAGGCCAGAAGCCTGCGGATTGATGCCCCCCCAAAAAATAAATAAATAAATAAATAAATAAAACAGATAAGAGCCAGGTTCAAGATCCGTTCATTTATTAATGCCTGGACACACAGCGTTTGAAAGACTGGAGATCATAGGAAGTAGGAAATACAGACAGAAGGAGATAGTTCTAGGATTGACGTGTTGCATACATGAAGGACTGGGAGTAACGGCTAACTCTTGCATAGGAGAGTTGGACAGAAAAAGGATGAGAGTTTGTTACTTGACGGGTGCTGCGCTACCGGCGTAGTGGAGGAGGGATGTGAGCACACAGTTCAAAGGAGCAGTGACCATTGAAGTAGCGATAGAAGAGAGATAAAGTTGCAACAGTATGGCACTGCGGCGAAGAGACAGAGGTTGAAGGGAGGAGAGTTAATGAAACGAAAAGCCTTCGACTCCACCTTGTTGAGAAGAGCTGTATGTGAGGAGCCTCCCCACACATGAAGAGTTGTACTACCAATTACTCTAGGCCTACTTAAATTCGGGTCATGTCCGTGAAATTTGTACATAAAACCGTGTTACATAGATTCGGGGACTAAAGTTCGCCCAAATATTCATCTCATAATTTCGCACAATCGTATGCTGTCTAATAGTACAAAGATGAGAGAAGGTTCAACATATTTCCATTACATACGTGTGTGAACTATCAAAACTTTAATATATAAAGTACTTTTATTACACACTTGCCGGAAGCCCTAGACACTACCAACACTGACTCCATAATTAAAAAATGTTTATATTGCACACTGTAGCCCACATAATGTATTATCACACTTATACGTCAAGTATTTATTACATTTAGGTTATGTACAGTACTTGTATTAATATACTTATGTTATGGACTTTATATTACACACTTCTGTTACAGTATGCAAAGATTTAACAATGCGCATATAATAAACATTAATCCCATTTTAATTTCGTCTTAAATACTTCGTATAACACCACTTTAAAATCGTTTTAAAGACTTGGCAGAACCCCACTTAAATCATGTCA
Source organism: Coenobita brevimanus (assembly GCF_032717465.1). Taxonomy (NCBI): domain Eukaryota; kingdom Metazoa; phylum Arthropoda; class Malacostraca; order Decapoda; family Coenobitidae; genus Coenobita; species Coenobita brevimanus. The sequence continues at coordinate 51,761,485 of NC_137003.1, forward strand.
ACCCATTCATTTTTTTTTATATTCTTGCTACCACCGGACGGATATATGTGTGTACGTTAGGAGAGACCTGTGAGCAGGAAGGGCTTATGAGCAATCTACATTAACTTCACAATGAAAAGATCTCCCAATATCCAAATAAAATTTTCAGGTGGCAGAAAGATCGAAAAAGAAGTTATCGAGTGGAAGGTGTTAAGTATTTGATATTCCACGATAATTATATTAACCTCTTCACTACGATTTTTTTTTTTTTTTTTTTTTTTTTTTAATCTCCAGACAGTTTTATTTGGCTAGGAGATACTTTTTCGTCTTCATTCCCCGTTTCTGCTAAGATCTACCCCAAGTTAAGTAAATTGCCAGGCGGTAGGAATGAAATACAAAGGTACAACGTCGGGCAGAAGGGGTAACATTCACTACGAAGACATCCTTTTCATTTTACCCACACCACAACCCGATGATTTATTTCACTGATTTTATTCACCCGTAGTACAGAAGAAAATGTTTTTGGTTGCATCTTATCCCTCTTGTTGGATATGCCTGTCCTGTGGTGATACCGTAAGTAGAATGAAAAGTACGTCATCGCACTGACTAGGTTAATCTCATTTATGACCCACTTCTCTCCAGTGACGTATTGTTTACTTTTATTATTATTATTATTATTGTTGTTGTTGCCTTTCGTCTTCTCCTTCTTCTTCTTCTTCTTGTTTGCTACCTCCAGGCGATTTTATTCAGCTTGGGACAATTAATGAAGGGCCACTTAACAGCTGAATCTGTCACCTCTAACCCCAAAAACCTTCTCATTGCTTAACAAAATCGTCTGGAAGCAGTAAAAAGTCTTTAAAAGTATATCCCTAACTGAATGAGTTAGTGCTTTCGTTTATATATTTGTCTTTGTCACGTTTTTTTGTGGGCATTTCATATCACTTAACAATATTGTTAGGCAATTATGCAGCCTAACCCAGGGCCCCTACGCTTTTGATGGGACAGTTTAGGAATGGGTGAGGACCGACGGCGCCTTCGTTTTTAGTTAAGCCACCACCAAACGATTTCATTCAGCTGAGGGCAGATCGCTTGTGAGGAATGGGCAAGTGAAAGGTATGGTCTTCCAGCCCCGCCAGTTCGAAGTGTGTGCTAAGGTGAACAAAATTGTCTGGGGGCAGCCATTGGGGTTTAGGGGTTTAGTAAATATACTCGTATATCCTCGATTTATACGGTATATCTCTGACAGACATACTGTTAACCTTTCCAGTACGATTTTATTGGGGTTGAGGGTATTTTTGCTACCCCCTGACGATTCTGTTCAAATTTGGGGACTTTTCGAGGTAGGGAAGTCGGATATACAGTAGCTTTGATTTTCCCCTTCACCAAATGAGGTCTTTCCCAAGGCGAATGAAATGGTCTGTTCGAAACAAGAATATATTATATATATATATATATATATATATATATATATATATATATATATATATATATATATATATATATAGCTGTATTTGAGGGGGGTAAAAATTACTTCTTCTTTTTTCATTTTGCTGTCTCCAGTAACTTTATTTAGCTTTGGAGAAATGCATCCAAAAATGTTCTAAGCCATTTCACTACGAGGTCGTTTCTCTGGACTCGAAGAAAATAGTCTCGAAACAACAAAAATAATCTAATGTCATCAGATTCATAGGATTAAAAAAAGAAAATCTTTCTGTAGTGACGTCACGAATATTTGACAGTAATTCTTACCTGGATACTCCGAGTCAACTCACTCTTCTGCTAAATGTAATTATACAATCATCATCATTGTCACTTTCCCTTGTTGGCTGATGATGTTACATATGATCTTGCATAGTAACTACACTCTGTCCATTAAATGGCCTGATCTATTCATTTCTTGATCATGAATGCTGAGTTGTAACAAGAGATTAGCATTGCTGTGGAACATGGTACTTGTCCCGAAGATGTGCTGTGGAAAGGATGTGTAGAGTCGTAGTGTGTCTTATTCTGCCCTATTACTAAGGGACATATACTGTAAGAGAACGAATATCTGTGTCAAGTTAAAGCAGACGAACAATACGCGCACATAATAGCCTTCACTCTAAATAACTTGTGATATCATTGCAGAAACAGCTCGCAAAAATTTCGGCACCATGCAAACTTTGAGTGGAAAAAATCGTGACATCTGTTGTCTGCAGGCGCGAAAACTTATTCTACTTTTATTTTTATTTTCCATATTCAGATGACGTACAATGTGAAACTCAATATGAAAGCTAAGGCGAAGAGAGGCCTTTACAATGGCCAGACAGAGCAGAGCAGGAGCTGCACGTGCAGCCTCCTCCACGTCTGAGAGAACACTGAGGGACACGTGGGATGCTGCCACGCTGGGCGCAGATCCACAGACTTACGATCTGCTCCTTTCATAACTCGGATTTCGATTTGCAGGAAAAACAAGAGATATGGGAAGCTTCTACACTCTCCTTTCCCTGCCCTTCTTGGGAAAGCAAATCATAGAAAATTTACCATAAAGATGTTTGTGTACCCTGATGGTTGTGGTGACGGTGGTATTCTCTGGACATTGAGATACCCTTCACTGCCTCTCTCACCTACCTCGCTTCCGCATTTTGTAGTTCTTTCCTTCATTGCTGACTATGAATCTTTTTCTGTTCTGTGTGACTCTCATTATTCTTGCACCTCCATGCCTCCTATCTTCCATCTGCCTTGCTGTATCTTCACTCCCACATCTCACCCTGTTACTTACCTCGCCTCTGCTTTTCATAGTTCTCTCATTCACAGCAAACTATGAAGCATCGTAGGAGTTTTGCGTATTTTTACTTAGGTCCATGTCCCTCTTCTTTTCTCCCCTCCACTCCTCGTTCTCTCCTCTCAAGCATGCCTGCCTTTCACCTGTGTCGCTTTCACTTTCCGTAGTTCATTTCTCCATTGTTAGCTTCAGGTTGTGTGCATTTTCAGTCATTTCCATCCTGTCTTCCTCCTGCCTCCCTCTCCTGTCGTCTTCCCAGTCTCTCATAAACTCCGCATCCACCTAAGTAGAGTTCATTCCTTCACTGCTAATTCTCTCTCTCTCTCTCTCTCTCTCTCTCTCTCTCTCTCTCACACACACACACACACACACACACACACACACACACACACACACACACACACACACACACACACACACACACACACACACACACACACACACACACACACACACACACACACACACACACACACACACACACACACAATTATTTCTTCCCTGTCTTCCCTGCACCCTTCCTCCCTCTCTTCCTCTGTTCATCCATACAGTCCCAATCCCCCACCAATCTCTCTTCCGCCTTCTGTCGACTTCCTTCGTTGCTAACTACGAATTTCAGCTCATTTCGTCCGTATTTCCTGTCATTCCTATTCCCCTTCCCCCTTGTCTCTCTCCTAATCTCTCATACATCGCTACTCCGGCTCGTTCCGACTCTCTCTTCCTCCTCCTTTCCGCATTTTGTAGCTCTTCCCTTGATTGCTATTCACAAATTTCTCCTCATTTCGCATATTTTTCCTATCATTCTTGTTCCCCTTCTCCTAATCTTCCTCTCCTGTTTCCTTCTCAGCCTCTCACTTAACTCGCGTCAACATTCATTTAGTGCATTTCTTCATTGCCATCTCCTAATTGTTTGTCCTGCACCTCATTGCACCTGCTCCCCTTCCCTCTCTCCCTCTGTCATCACCCCAGTCTCTTCCCTAATATCGCTTACCTCGCGTCGTCCTGAACTGATTCTTTCCTTCCTTTCTGGCCACTCGTTTTTCTTCTCTCTCTCTCTCTCTCTCTCTCTCTCTCTCTCTCTCTCTCTCTCTCTCTCCATCACGCCTGTTACCCTTCCTTCCTACCTTCCCATAACTCTCAGTCTTCCGGTATATTCCCGACTCATCACTTTCTTTTTGCCCTCTTTAATTCTTCCTTTGAGTGCTATGAATTCATTTCTGATCTATCCTCTCTCTCTCTCTCTCTCTCTCTCTCTCTCTCTCTCTCTCTCTCTCTCTCTCTCTCTCTCTCTCTCCACACACACACACACACACACACACACCTTCCCTCTCTCGTCATCAACCCTCAGTCTTCCTCAGATTCACTTGCCTCGCATCCACACTCTATAGCTCTTCCCTTCGTTGCTATTCTTTTCTTCCAGTCTCGGCTCTCATTTACTTAGCTCACACCTCCTTTAGTTCTTTCCTTCGTTGTCAGCTTTCCATCACTTCCATAGTCTCAAATTTTTACTCTCTTTGTTAATAACTCTTTACTCATTACAGCTTCAACCTCTTATGCATCTAAATTTTATCGGCATAGTTTGCATCTGAAGCATTCAGGAGAGTACTAGGATTTAATGCACAGGATAAGTCTGTACGGTAGAAGTGTTACGAAATCCCTAAAGCAATTTTGAATATGACCCCTAGAATCCATGGACAACATTTTCGTGAGCTTAGGTGGCTATCACCTCTACTTTATCGATATGTTTGTGCATTATACCCAAACACACTACTAGGCCGATAGGCAGTCTGAATGGCAACCAGGAGGAAAGACAGGCAGGAAGACTGGCAGGTAGGTAAGCAGGCAGGCAGACAGACAGGCAGGGTTAAAGGCAGGCTGGGATTAATACTCAGCTGGAGAATGTGATATAAGAAAAAGATAAAGAAAGCTAATAATAAATTATCTGAAACCAAGTCGACACTGTACTGAAACCAAGTCGACAGTGCACGGAAGCAATAAAGACAGCTTGTTAGATTTATAGGTGGGCAGTAGAATTCAGATTTGGGAACATCGTCCTCACCTTGTACATTTCCTTTGTGCACAGTTGGCATACTGTGTTCGGCTTTGATTACCATATTACAAGAAAAATATGGATAAAATAGGGAGGGTGCTGCGAAGGGTAACAAAAATAATAGGGTAATAAAAATGATACCCAGATTACGGAAAAAAACATAAATTATGAGGTGCTGTACAGGTATGTTTAGAACAGCTAATGCTCTTCTAAACAGACTACAAGAGATTCTGACCCAAGTATACAATATTTTTAAAAGGGACATGACAGTACTGTATTGAAGCCGATCAGGTCTTCACAGCGACTGGCCATATTACATTAAAGCAGCGGTTCTCAACCTGTGGGGCGTAAGCAGTTTCCAGGGGGGTCGCGGTAACCCAAAGGAAAAGTGATGGTTGGCCTGATAATGTGTATGTCTGTCATTATGAACCATTAATGCATAATACTAATTTCTTATTTTGTCTCTGCATTAACTTTTGAAGCATGTTTATACCAGAATAATATAGGATTCTTCTCTCCTGTGTCTATCGCCTGGGCTCGTCCTCTCTCCCTCTTTATTCTGGCCTACGTCGTGAGCAAGGTATAGATATCAGGCGGTCTGATACCAAAGGTTACATCAGGAATCAGCTTCTCAGAGTTTATGAGTAAAAAAATGTTCAGTCATGAGGATTGTTTTCTGTTTCCCGGTCATTGCACACGCCTAGCCTTCCGTTTATATATATAGAAAGAGAGAGAGAGAGAGAGACTAATGAAGCCAAATGATTTCCTGTAAACCAAGAAATCATTTACAACGCTGCGTGGTAACCTAATAACTAACCAACACGTGTTCCTTACGCGATAACAAGTGGGTTAGCGGAGGGTTACCTTAGTGACCCTCCCCGGACAACAACTAATTAAAAATAGGAAAAAAAAAGCCTCGGACCAGGCCTGACCAACAGTTGACGACTAAGGACCGAACAAAGGACATGGTATGGATTGTGACATGGATTGTAAGGGGTGCAAATGATGAGGTGAATGAGAGAGATTGTCCAGGTGCTTGAGGTTGCGAAAGTGGATGCATGTGGATTAACTGAAACTAAATGGTGAGGTGAGAGTGTGAGAGAATGGGAGTATGGATGGGGTATATGCGCGGGAGTAGGTGAGAATGAGAGGGCAAAAGAAGGCGTCTGTATTGTTGTGTGCAAGAGATGGAAAGAGAATATTAGAGTGAATGGATCAGTTGGCTCAAGAATTGTGTGGGTAAGATTGAAAGTAGGACTTCAAATGTGGGCGATTGTGTGTGTGTATGCCCCAACGCAAGATTGTGTAAGCAGAGTGAAAGAAGAGTTCTGGACAAATGTGGAGACGTGCATGGAAAAGTGTGAAAGAATTGAGTGTTTTTGATTGGAGATATGAATGGAAAAGTAGGGAATGTGAAGGTGGATAGAGTACTTGGTGAGTGGGGTGTGCCTGCAGAAGTGAATGAGAATGACAGTGCCCTAGTGGACATTTGTACCGGGAGGGGGTTTGTGCTAGCCAATACCCTCTTCAGGCACAAAATGATCCACAGGTATACGTGACAACTGATGAGAAGGGTGAGTGAATTGAATGAACAGAAGGCAATGACTGATTATGTGTGTGTGGATGATAGAATGAGAGGGTGTGTATATCAGTGTCTGATAACCTGGATTGCCGTTGTTGTTGTCCAACCATTCCCTCACATCATCGATGACCACATATTTGCCAGCTGTATGTAGACGAAGGTGGAAATCGTCCACGTCAAATCCCTCAAAGTCGTACATGGCCTTGTATCCCTGAAGGAAACAAGATCAACCATTTTGAAGGGTTTTGACAGAGACTTCCTTTCAAGCAATCACCCAGTAAAGATTTTCCAAGGTCCATTCCCCATGTGTGTCAACCCCTTGCTCGTCCTGTAGCACCACCATCACCTCGTCCAGGAACCTCAGATGGTACAATCTCTTCAGTGCCATGATAACATCTTGGTCCATTGATTGAATGAAAGCAGTTGTGTTATATGGCACAAACGTGCACCTGATACGACCATTATCTGCAATCAATTCCTTCTTAGATGGATGCGCAGGGACATTGTTGAGGATCAGGAGTGCCTTCACCTGGTTGTGAGGGATACCAAGTTCCTCCGTTTGATAAAGGATAACCTCCTGACAAATTGTCTGGGAACCAATCTCTGAAGACCTTACAGGTAAACCCAGCCTTCACAGAAAGGTACCACACAACAGGCAGGCTATCCATCAACCCACAGAGACAACATGGCTGTCTTCAGCATCCATCAATAACAGGCTTGAGGTGGTGTGTCCCACATTGGTGCAGCACAAGACTGAGACGCGCTGTTTGAACAACTTCCGACCAGTCAGTCTTCTCACTCCCTTCTGACAGGGTGTTAGTGGACAAGGAGCAGTAGAAGAGGACAGTTTCATCAGCATTGTGCACTTGACTGAGAGAGAGGCTCTCGTTCTCGATCAGGCGCTGCACTTTCTGGCAAAATGGCTGTACATCCTCTGCTGTCACGTCCAAAGCCTCGCCATGTGTCTTATAGCCAGTAAGTCCCTGTCGAAATTTGAATTGGAAAAACCAACCTTCAGGTGCCTTGAAGTCATGTACATTGTGTAGGTGTGCAAACTTATCAGCTGCTGCCTTCACCTCAGTTCCGTGTACAAGCACGCTGGTACCTCGTTTTTGGCGGAACCAAAACAAAGTCGACTGGTTGATGGTGGCGTGGTGGACCTGAGACCTTCCTGTCGCCCTTCTGAGTGACATCGCTGTAGTCAAGTTCATACTTAGCTTGGGCCATGATTCCTTGATAACAAACAATGTTGAATGGGCCAGATCATATTCCCGCAGAATGCTTGAAGTGGTCCAGCCCGCATCAACCTTGGTCAATATCTCATGCCTCTTCTCCTGGGTCAGAACCTTCCTCTTTCACTTCTCGGGTTGTGATGGGGCCATCATCACACACATAAGAATGTCACAGAGGAAACCCAAGGCCTGAAGAAAGTAGGGAACCACCATAAATGCAACAAAGGGAGCAGCCATTGTTACAAGCACGTCCATATTTGCAAGAGAAAGGCGGGAACTGAGGTGCAGTACTGCTACATGAACGTTGTGCTGCCACGTCTCTGCCCATGCATGGCTATGAATACACAAGTAAAAAGCACCAAACTGACCTGTGAGTGCAAGGAGTTTCAGTCGGCCAGGCAGTGAGCAACACTGGAGTCCTATACATCATAGCCTCAGGAAGTGTCTGAGTAATCCAGCCAACCATTATGAGTTTGACCATTTGGTAGGGAGGCAGATGCCGCGTGTGCCCAAGAGCGTCCAAGTGATCCGGGCGGCTGGGGGACTTTGACCATTCGGTGTAGAGGCAACCAACCATATATGGTGAGTTTGTGGGTTAGGGTCTGTATTCTGCGTGCGTGACCGGTAGCGTCCGCGTGATCCGCGCAACCGGGGGACTTTGATCATTCAGTGAGGAGCTGGACAGCCATATTTGCTGAGCTAGTGGGTTAGGGTCTGTATTACTTGCGCACAGCCGGTTGTGTCGGAATGATCCGGGAAACCGGGGGACTTTGACCTTTCGGTGAGGAGGCGAAAGGCCATATTGGCTGAGCTTGTGGGTTAGGGTCTGTATTACTCGCATGTGGCTGGTAACGTCCGAGTAATCTGGGCAGCCGAGGGACTTTTTGACAGTTTGGTGAAGAGGCAGATGGCCATATTTCCTGAGCTTGTGGGTTAGGGTCTATTACTCAAACTTGGCCAGAGAGGCCGGCCTGCCACCAAACCTATTTTTTGAATTTGTAAGCCACCCAACCGACAATTTCAGAAATATTATGTTCGGATAAGGACAGATAAATCCGGATGTGGATATAATAGAGCCATGGCCTACTGTTTGGATACGGAGCGTCCGGATAATCAAGTGATTACTGTAACTCAAAGACAAATAACCACCACCCCTTATGGGATTATGGCATCTGGCTGTAGATAAATGGATAGATAGAATTCCAGTGAGACATGAGACCCACCACTAATGTGACTAAAATAATTACCCAAAGCATCCACAACTAAGGAAGAATCAGCCATGGACCAGCCATTGATATTATGAACTAGAGCACGGGGTGGGATATGTTTGCCGGATATCCTATGAAGTCAGGAATAAATTGCTGCAACAGGTGTATTTTCAGAAATAGAAGAAATATGGTCCCTCCAACTAGAATGTTTTGCCTGACAGATGGTACGACAGAAGGCAGTGGAAACTCGGCGAAATGTGAAGAGACTGCAAATCTAATAAGGCGTTGACTGATTACAATGGAAACTCTTCCAGTTGGCATGTTTCACACGGAGAGCCCACTAACAAGTTGCAGTCCTCCAAGAAACACATTTGGCAGTATATGGTCACATTTCATGGGGAATGGCAATGAGAGCAGCACTTGAAACCAGGACATGGGAGAAGGACAGCATATTTTGTGGAGATGAAAAAGAGGGAGGAGGAAGAGGGGGCACTGTAAAACAACCCCCAGTCAGCAGCATGGAACTGCAAACAGGGGGGATGAGGAAGAGGACAGAAAAAGGAATGAGTGAATTTGACAGGGAAGTGGTCACAAAAAAGATTGTCGTCTAATACCGACCAATGGAAACTGAAAGAAACCGAAATTGAAAAAGAGACATATTCAAGCAAGAGAGAGGGAACAAGTACGGAGGTCAAAGTGAGTAAGGGTGCGAATGTTAAGGATGAAGAGATTTTGAGAAGAATGAAACTGTTGTAGTAAGTGTCCTCTAGTGGTGATCACAGTCACCCCACAGGGAATGCCAGCAACGAAGTCGCCAAGAAGAATCGGCAGAAGGGAATGACAGAGAGAGGCAAACTTTGGAAATTCAAGGGAGACTCATGGAGATAACCTGAGATAGATAAAAACAGTCCAGTGGTGGAGAAAGACATGGTCAGATGTATGAGGACTAAGAGAAGTGAGGGAGAGAGAGAAAGATTCAAAGGTAACAAACTGCAGATGAGGAGGGCAGTGTCATATGAATGAGGAGATCAAAGAAAAGGAACTGGGGAAGTACAGGAAGGTTTCTAGATGGGAGAGAGGAGGATTATGAGAGGGAATAAGGAAACAAAGGTCCATATGATGGGTACAGAAACCTTAACATTCCATTGAGGAAGTGCCATTACAAAGGAAAGAATTAAGTCTGGGAGGAGCATGATTGTTTACAATGTTGAGGAAGAGAGTAACCAGGAGGCATAGGTAAATCAACAACAGAAGTAGTTGAGGAAGACTGGGAGGGCATAGTAATCATGGAGGAGGCAGGTGACTGGATAGGGGAAAAGAGGGAAAACAAAGAGGGGAGAAGTGGAGGTTCAGGAGAGGTAGGAGAAATGGAAAAGGGGAGGCTCAAAAGAGGTATGAGGAATGGGAGCAGGGGAGTGGGAAGTGTAGGCAAGGAAGAGGTGTGGTAAAGGTAGTTAAGGATACTTTGCAAGGATTCTGCCTCCATAAAAGAAGACAAGACTGAGTGGCAACCAACTACAGAACAATATGGCATTGTTGTTTGGAGGAGGGGGAGTTTTGGACAGGCCGGACCGTAGAGTGTCAGGAGAAGAGACCAGGGATATGAGATGGAGAAGAAACAACATGTTTACTTTTGCTAACACAGGAACAAGGTGAGGGAGGAGAAGACCTGGGGCATATTGAATGGCAAGGAGGTGGGATAGAGGGAGTAGAACTAACCAGAGAGGAAGAGGAATCAAGAAGGGAGACAAGCAGTGAAAAGAACTGAACATAGGTACGGAAGCGGATACACCAGAAGAGCTGGAAACCTGTGACACAGGAGTAGTTCAGGCCATGTGTGTATGGATGCCAGGAGAGGGATGTGCTTCCCTAAGAATACGTCCTATTTTCCAGCGGATGCAAGACGCATGCACGTCAAAAATGTAGATACACTTTCTGTAGGAGGCTGCATGGTGACCTCCACAGTTCAGGCAAGACTGGAAGCTGGAAATACAGGTGGTGGAAGAGTGTTCAGCTTGTACACGGTTGGGATAAACAGCCTGTGACCAGCAGTACTTGACTTAATGGCCAATGTACCACCAGGATGTGACTAACAAGGGGGAGGAATGTATTCTTTAAAAATGATGCTGGATTAAGTTGGATAATGTTAAAAATTAGAGGGCACTCCTGGGGAAGATTTTGGTCGGGTTGATGGATGTAAGAACTGAGCTTTTGATGCGTTAAAAACAAGATTATTTTGACCCTAGTCAGAGATATGAGCCAAGTCAGACATTAGGTGTGCCATGGCCTCATCCCCTGTTTGCTGAAGTAACTGCTGAGATGGATGCTGTGGGAAGTGAATGGAAAGGTAAAGGGTACAGTCATCAGCATGTGAGTGGATAGGGTTCAGTGTACAGCTTAGGGGGTCATTGATGAATAAAAGGAAGAGAGTTGGTAATAGGACATAGCCCTGAGGAACATCACTATTGATAGCTCTAGAAGAACGTTGGCAGTCTACAACAGCAGATATAGAATGACCAGAAAGGAAGCTGTAGATGAAGGCACAGATGGAAGGATAGAAATTGTAAGAAGGCAGTTTGGAAATTAAAGATTTATGCCAGACTCGATCAAAAGCCTTTGAGATGTCAAGTGCAATGGCAAAGCTTTTGCCAAAGTCCCAAAAGGAGGATGACCAGGAGTCTGAATGGTAGGTGAGAAGAACGCCAGCAGAGCATCCCTGGCGGAACCCATACTGATGATCAGAAAGAATGTTGTGATGGGAAAGATGCTTTAAATTTGTTTTGTTAAGAATTGACTTGAAAACTTTTGCCCAGTTGCTTTAACATCCTGTATTTCAAAACTTAGAGGCCTGGGAATGGTCACTCTTCATTGGGACTGGCCGAATGAGAGCAAACTTCCAGCAAGGAGAGGTACAAGTTGACAGACAAAGGTGAAAGAGTTTACCTAGGAAGGGTGTAAGCATAGAAGCACAGTTCTTGTGGACAACAGGAGGGACTCCATCAGGCCCATATACCCTGTTAGTACCGAGAAAAGTGGTGGCACAAAGTGCATCAACTGAAGAAATTTTAATGTCAGCCATAAGGAAGTCAGAGGGGGGAAGTGATGGAGAAACAGCACCAGAATCGTCGAAGGTAGAATTGGAGAAAGTCCGAGTGAAACGTTCTGCTTTATCAGTAGAAGAAATGGCTACAGAACTTAAAAAAGGTTCAGCCTTTATTGAACAGGGGAACAAGGCTTACCTTTGATCTGTCTTACAGAAACCCCACTACTTCATTTCTAAATGAAGTTGCACTAGCTGCTAGTAAAAGCAAACAGTAGAAAAGAATTTAAACTGTCATATGACTCTTCATGGTTCTTATGTCTGGCAAACCAAAGTATCGTTCTGAATTGCTAAAACTTCTGTTGGCCTGTCATAGTGTGATGTTGCAAAGTAAACACAGTCCGTTGCACCTCAACAAGTCAAAAGTAGTTCATCAGTTGTGTTTCTCTGATCAATCAGTTTCCCATGTAGCATTTAGGTTATGTAACGGACTGATGTTATCCATGAAACAATTGACTTCAGCCATATAGTTTATGGAGCAGCTCAAAGCCCTTCTTTTTTCAAGAAGCTACAGTATTGAAGAAAGAGTTGTAATGGATGGTTACAAGGTTTAGTAGCTGCAGATGAAGTCTATATTGTATACAGGTGATGTTACAGTTCCTTTAACCATAATGGTGTAAATGTGATTTGAATGCACATGAATTCTTTAGGAAGAACTGGTGCTTTTGAGAAGCAAAAGACCAGATTACTACACAACTAAAGCTGTTAACAAAGTAAAGTAGGTATGACTTGTAGAGTTAATGTAAAGTGCATACTTTGCTGAGCAGGTGTGTAGTAGTGTGCAATTGTTACTCATGTCTTCCCTGTTTCATGCACTCCACTAACCACTTACTCCTCACATCGCATTTCACTTGCATTACTTCCTAAGCCAAGTACAGTAAATAACCTGAAGTATGGCAGTTTTATTTTCTGGCTGCAGCACACTTCTACAGAGCAACACAGACTTTTCACATACTATTTGGACTAAGTGAAAAATTATATCCATCAGTTGCTTTATTCATGACAGAACATGAACTCTCTAACAACTACTATTTCTGCTAAATGTACATGATAAGGAATGATTCTGAGAATATGTACTTGGTTCATGAGTTATTCTTTCTACTATATTAAATTATTAATACTTACATACAGTATGTCACTGACATAGTGCTAAATGTACAGGTTACAGTATACTGATATCTTTGCACTGCAACATCCATTATACATTAGAAACTTTGACCACTTAACCCAAAGTATCTGGAATATACATATTTCACAAGAAAAAAGGAACCAATTATTAAACAAATTGGTACTCTTAGCAGTTACAAACTCTGATCTACAATTAGTAGCACCAGACCTGATAATGTATATTATGAACTATGTTGTTAAATAAAAAAAAAATAAATAAAAAAAATAAATAAACCAATGTGACATTTAGCATAAAAGTATGAGATTTCTATCAGAACTTGTCAACTGATGGATCACAGCAGTAAAACTGGTACATCAGGATCACAGCAATAAAACTGATGCATCACAAAGGAACAAACATGTGCATGGCAGGTTTAAAGTTCCTGTTGTATAAACAGTACTGTGCCTCCCACCTGCTTGTTTGCCTAATTGTATTAACAGTACTGTGCTTCCCACATGCTTGCTACAACACTTTATATTAAAAAAAATGTTGGGGTATGTATGCAGCACTGCAGATACTAGGGATGTCCCTTTTTACTCGGTTACTATAAAAACAAGATGTGTATGTTGAGAAGCACAACTAACTTGACTTACCAGCTTTGTCCTACACATGCAACAGCATACCTGCAGATCTTTTGTCATAACAGTCTTCATTTTAGAAGTGGAATGTCATGCTTATTTTTTTTTTTTTTTTTTACAACAGGAAAACAATTTTATCAAAACTGACAAAGTCAAAATGACCTCTGAACAGGTAAATGCAATAGATCTTCAAGAACATATTTTCCATTTTAAACTAAACTGTAAACCCAAAACCCTGGATACTCTTGATGTTTACCACTTCAGTCCAGTGACATATTACTCAGTGAACATTATTATTGGTATCTCCAGATGATCTCATTTAGCTGGGAAGGAGACTTTTGTAATGGTGAAGGTGAAACAGTCTAAATCCCCCCACCATGTCCCCTTTTCCTGATACGGGCTAAGGCGTTGGCCCTGGGTTGAAGACTTAGGTTTTGGAGCGTGTAGCACTTTATGACTAGATGCCCTTCCTGGTGTCTACCAATGACCCTTGGGTGGACTTGAACCTCCAACCCTTCAGCCAGAGCAGAGTGCTCTAACCCACTGAGCCACAGCTGCTACACACGTTGAACCCCGGACCTCTTACCACTGGGTGGACATGTCTCCTAAGCTGAGTACAACTGTCTGGTAGCAACAAAAATATTGTAAACTACTGTATAGAAAGACATCACTGCTGTGATGAGGTTAAGCAGTGCCCTGAGACAGACACAGTTTTCTTTATCATGCCAATGATATGTTTGGTAGACAAGGCTTCCAACCCCAGACCTACAAGTATAATCTTAGGGACTCCAATACTTTAACATATTCCAACACTATATTAGTCTCATTACCCAAGGAAGAAGTAAAGTACATATAATTTTAACCATTCTATAATATCTGTTTTGGGAAGCACACGTATTACTATGCTGGTATATACTTTACTTTATTACTGTAATCTTACAATCAATATTTTGAAGAAACATGCTGGTATATGCTTTACTTTATTACTATAATCTTACAATCAACATTTTGAAGAAACAATCATCTGAAGTGGGTGCTGAAAATGAGATTCATTAGTAGCACATATACAAAGCTCGATTACTAATGAGAAATGTGAAACCACATAAAAAAAAAAAAATTAACTAGGAAGCAGTGATATAAAATGAGACAAGAAAACTCCTGTGTGCAAAAGCAATTTAAATTCCACTTAGCCTTAAATCCTTTCTCAGGTTGGACAGCTGGTATCTAGAAAAAAATATAGCAAGAGTATCAATACTGAAAACCTATAATATCTACCACAATCTGTACGTAAGCTACAGTGCCATGTATCTTAATATAAAATATTCCTTAACCCATTCATTACTCTTTCAAGATAATCTACTTATCAAATACACAAATACAGTAATACTTAACTAGTACAAATTACATCATAGCGAGGCTACACTTGTTATGTAGATCACTAGTACAATTTTCAACTTACATTACGAGCACAAATATAGCTAATCACTTCACTGCATACATACAGTATGCTGCCTCAATTGAAAGTCAGTAATTACATATTAAACCAGTAAATAAAATAAATAAATAATTTAGCAACTGGCAATTTTCAGGTGCTACCATACATGTAGCCAATAAAGGCATCATACTCTAATTTATCTAAGAGAGACAGCACTACTTATGAGGAGGTTGAAGATATCCTCCTTAACATGGTCAGTTGGGGACCTACAAGCTGGCTGACACACAGCTAAACCTGCACCACTGCTTCACTCTCGTGCCACATCAGTTCACTGAAAAGGCACAGAAAATGAAACACACCATATTACAAGAGAGGGGTATGGTTTCCACTGAATGCATTATTACAAAATCTGAAATACATATAATCAAGACAAACTACAATCTGTCAAGTGAATAATTAATCAGTATGGAATCATCTACTAAAGAAAACAGTACTGTGTCTTCAAGTACTGATACCAACATTTTGAGCTTTTAATAAATAAGTGACCTCCTTAAACGGCATCAAATACCCAGTACAATTTTATGCCAGTAAGTGGCATTATTTAATAACATAGCACTTGTACTGTGGTACAGTACATGATACATGTACTGTGGTACAGTACATGATACATGTACCAATATGATACATCTTTAATCACTCATAAAACTGTTATATGTTATTCTGCATACAGTAATACCATAATGGATGACATGGTAGAAGATAATTCTGTTTATGCCATAATGAGCAGTCACATACAGTACTGAGAAATAAGCTCTTCACACTACATTAAGGCTTTGCTGATCCTGACTATATTTCAGTAGGCTTTGGATGGCTACAATAAATTTTGTAAATTTTTTGCAATTTATGGAACCATAATAATTCCTGAATGGTACCCCAGGTAAGGTGATTATACAGAGCAGCAAAAAGCATCAGACTGCAAGGGTTAACAGGTTACAATAAAAATATAATTTTCTGTACAATGATAATGATCAACACATCTTAGTGAAGTGTGAAAGTGCCAGTCATCTGTTCGTTGTCTGTCTTGGGCCCCACTCGCACCACAAACAGTGGCCACAACTGTCAACGCTAAACATAAACACCTGTGTCCTTTCAACACCATGCCAACAGTTACGGTAAAGCTTTCATTGCCTCTTTCTTACTCACATCATCTTCCTCATCGTCACCACCACCACCACCATCATCATCATCAGAATCATCAGCATATTTCACTCTTTTTCTTCTACCTCTGCTTTTCTCTCCCTTACTTTTCTTCCCCTTTTTGGGTCTGCTATCATCATCATCCTCTTCCTCCTCTTCATCATCATCTGCAGATAAATAAATTGTACAGCTGGTGTAGTGAAATTTTGTTTGCTTGAGAATAGCCAATTTAAGTTTTCAATTAATGTATTGTTAATAAAACCATTATAAGCTTTCAACAAACTTACAGACTCTTAAGAACTTATTATTTCATCTCCATTTCTTGAGTATTAATGCAGGGAGCTACTATTCTTACAAACATTCAAATCACTAACTATTAACAGATAATTAATATTAAGACTTGATTTTCTGGTAAACTTTTTCAAGGATCACTTTAGATCATCCACCCATGGACCATGTTAGTATATGTCATGGTTTAACTAGTTAGCACAAATGCTGTTGACACAAAGGTCCAACGTTTAAGTCCATTTCGAAGACCAGCAGCTGATGTCAGTAAGGCATCCAGTCACAGTGGCTTACACACACACCAACCATGGCATGAAATGGCATTTCAGGCAATCTGTAATACTGCACTGCATTTTTCTTTAGTAGTTATAAAATACTGCATCATTTATCCATACAAGTTTATTAAAGTTAACTTGGGACAGATTTTATATACTGAACTTAGAGTAGTTATTATTGGCATTCTTTAGCTCTATGTCAAAAGCAAAATAATTCTGATTACTTATATGTATACAACTTATACTACTGAGGAAAAATGTTAAGTAGTCCATCCATACATCATCCAATCCTACGTTGCTCCATGAGGAGCGTAGGAGCCTGGGGCTAGGCAAGTTGGGCCTGGCATTTAAGATGAGAGTGAAAATGTTAAGTAGTTTATTTTAAAATTGTCCCACTACCAAAAAGGCCACTAGATTTAGTACCATCACCAGCAGAGTTCATTATTACAAGAAGAGTCCCATCAGAACCTTTAATTGCCCCATCTGTGTATATACTTATTACTGTACTTGTAAGCAGATGCAATATCCTCAACCTATATTAGCGAAGTCCAAAACTTTATCAATTTCTTTACATATTCCTCCATTGTTTGTTTCCATGTGCTTTTCCATTTTCCTTTCAAATTTAAGCATCTTTCATTCAATAAGTACCTTACAAGACTCAACCTTCCCATGCAGGTTTCAGTAACTCATCATCAACTAATCCTGTGTTGCCCCATGAGAAGTATAGAAGCTTGGGGCTAGGCAAGTTGGTCCTGACATTTAAGATGATAGTGACCAGCCCCACTCAACCCTGAATGGCATAACATGAGCAGTAAACCCCAACCACCCCTTGGATATAAACCTACACAGGCCCAGTCTGACTGGAATGCCTTAATTACCCACTAAACCACCAGGCACCATTGTTTGGTTATATGATTACCACCTAGCACAGTAAATGGTTTCCTGGTGTACAGGAAATCATTTAGACTGTCACTCAGTGTAGTGTCACCCAGAGGCAGAAGAAAGAGAAAAGAAAGAAGGAAAGAAAGACAGAAGAGGAAGGAAAGAAGAGAGGAAAGGGAAGTCATGAGACAGCAGCACTACATCAGGTGAGTGGATGGTGAGTGCCCCCATCTACTATGCGACATAATCCTGCTTCTCTAATAAACTGCCATCTGTTTATGTTGTCCAGTCTCATTACATCACTTGATCTCATGGTCAACTAATAAGAATTATCAGTTACTCAAAAACTGTCTGATTATGAAAAAACAATCTCTTTATGGAAATATAACGTATATTATGAAAAGAAATACGCAGAATCTGGCAACTTGATTAAACTGTACATAAGTTGTAATCCAATCTTCCTCAGTACCATTATTCGTCAGTGCCGTAACACAATTCCCACTACTCAATACGGAGTAGGTCAGTCCCAAAAATTACAAAGAAAGCATTAAGGCATTTAAAAAGCTATCTTGATTGCTCAGTGATACAGGTAATAAATTAATTCAGCTATCAATCAAGTATTCAAAATTCTATGGTTCATCTCACAAGTGAAGCCATCCATGTTGCACATCCATCGTTTTAACAAGTATGGGGAGTCCTTGTTGTGAGTCGGCGATATGCTACAAAACAAAGCACATTAGGCCCGCAAGCAGCATGATTCTGGTTTGCACTAATTGCAATTGCATGGCAACATAAACCATACCCTGTATCAATTAGCACAGTAACTCCCCCAATTGCATCGTTAAAAAGGGGTATCCCTGCATTACCACGTTCAAGGTGTAGATGCCCCAGCCTAGGTTCTTGCAGTCCAGAATATTTAAGGTTAATGGTCCAACCTAAGCTCCTGTTAGGTTAGTCTCCTACCCTTATCCCCTTCTAGCTGGTGATGTATTTCATGATTTATTCTACTTCCCTCTAGACAATATTATTCTCCTTAGGAAAGGCTTTTCAAATTTGATGGGTTAATTACAACCTTCATTAATGTGGTCAGTTGAGAGTATCTTCCCAAACTTGCTCAAAATTCTCTGAAGAAAGTACAACTGAATCTCCTAAATCGCATGATCCTAAATAGCAGATTCATATAACGCAACAGTCTGTAATATCCATAACTCATGGAAATTACAGGAAATTCGCAAATGCAGCCTTAAAAGTGACATTCTTCCAATGCCATGTGTAATATGCACCATCATCACCTCAAGCCTGCACGTCTAGCTGGGCTTAAACCAACAGTAGTCATGCATGGCAGTTACTAAATCATTCATATGCAAGCACAGCACTTACTATATGCCAATCACAGTGCTTCCCTCCCATGCCAAGCATGAAGGATATGCACACTTGACACCCCGGGCCCAGCTCAGTGCATTGTCTCCTCCCCACTGTTAGCATGTGGTTTCAGTGTGATGAGAGGATTCCCCCCTCCCCCCCCCCCAGTGCTTCCTCCACCTGCCTAGTGTTACCATGGCCTGCAATTTCTTCGAGGAAAGGGAAGAAGTCAACGTTAATTTACACCCAGTAGTTAGATGTAGTAATAAGGACTGACAACAGTGAGAAGAAAGCCAAAGTTGCCCAGCATTAAGGACTCAACCACTTAATTCTTCACCAAATAGGTGCAGTGATTCCACCCATATTATAACAAACAAGATCTCAAGCTAAGTAATTTTGGTACATATGCAACACAGATAGTTAACTGATGATTTGTAACTGCAAGAAGTTAGTGAAAAAAACAAAATACACTAAAACCTCCCTTAGTTGGAATTACAGGCATACCCCGGTTAAACGATGTAATTGGTTAGGTAAAACCCCATCATTAGGCGGGGTATCGTATATCGGGGTACTTTTAGCATGTAATGTGGAGCATTTACCAACCTTGGGTTTCCCCCCAAACCAAGTCCAAAACCCACCCAAATGAGCCCAAAAATAAGTTGAAAGCCAATCTAAATGGCATAACAGCTCTCAAGGAAACTAACCTAAGCCAAACACCTGTAAATAACTCACTAAAACCAAGAGATAAAATCTTAAGATCGTCAAATATAAGTCATGAAAAAATCAAGCTTAGTAAACTGTACCCCAAAATGACAATGATCATCCCACCTATGGCTAAAACTTATTAATCTAAGTCTAAAAACAGTTTATAAACCAGCCTAAACACACAATTTTAGTCTAAAATATCATCAAAATCAGTTTTAAAAAAAAAATCAAAACCCATCAATAAACTGGGGTTTGGCCATCGTTAGGCAGGGTATGGTGGTATTTCTACCCCCATCGTTAAGCCGGGGTATTGCATCTAGGGGTATCATATATCAAGGTACTACTGTATATATAAGTTGGCACAGCTCCAAAATATTTGTTCAAAAAATCGTTTTAGAATCTGACCACGTGGCCAAAAAATAGTCAGCAAAACTTATCCTGTCGGCAAAATGCCGACTAATAACAACCCAAACTCAGCATCATTCTATCCCGTTCAAACTTGTGGAAGTCAAAATTAAGTCGGCACATAGGTTGTTGGCCGGCAATATACTGACTTAGGTGGTATAAACATATCAGTCGCTGCGTCGCGTATCACATGGAGCTCAGTCTTGCCCCAGCCACCATCCGTGACGTGTCTCTCCTGCTCACTCGTGACCGTAACAAAGTGTCGCGCACTTTTCAAGTGTACTTATCCTGCATCCTGCCATCATGTCATCTCTGCACAGTACCAAGGGAGCCTCTGGGAAGAAGGGAATGAAGCTGAAGACTCTGACCCTCCAGGAGAAGCTGAAAGTCTTGGCCCGAATGGACGCTGGCACCTCCATGCGATATGTTTGTACCGAGTTCGACATCAAGCCCAGCATCTTCTACAGCATCAATAAAAACAAAGAGAAAATTTGTGCCGATACCCTTACCCTTGAGGACCCAGGCTGTGCCAAGAAGGCTAAGAAGAGGATCCAGCCACTAAAGCTCCTGCTGTGTTGAAGTGGTACAAACAGGAGTGTGCCACTGGTGTGCCTGTGAGAGGTGTGGACTTGCAAAACACTGCAACAAGGTTGGCCAAGCATCTGAAGAGCTCGGATTTCAAGGCACGTTCTGGTTGGCTTTTCAAGTTCAGGACCCAACACTGCCTCACCGACCAAAAATTGTTGGGGATAGCGCCAGTGCTGATGAGGCTGCTGTGGAGCCTTTCAGGAAGAAGCTCCATGGAATTCTCAGTTCGTCGAGCCTCCTCCTCTCACAGCTGTACAATGCCGACAAGACAGGACTATGTTGGAAGTCCACGTCCTCTATCACCCAAGCAAGCAGGCATGAGGATCACATCCCTGAGAGGAAGGCAGCCAAGGACCGCATCTCCCTCTTGTACTGCACCAATGCTAACGGGACCCACAGGCTGAAACCCATGGTAACTAGCTGGTCAAAGAAGCCAAGGATCTGATCTACAGGAGCAACAAGCCTGCTTGGTTCACCAGGGAGTTGTTTTTGGAGTGGTTTCAGAACCACTTCATGCCTGCTGTCATAAAGTTTCAGGCTGAGGAGCCGGGCACTGCCAAGGACACAGGCAAGGCCATTCTCCTCCTCGACAATGCCCCAGCACATCCCAGCACAGAAGAATTGGAGGCCCATGGGGGAAGGATCAAGGTGCTTTTCCTGCCCCCCAACCACCACCTCCTCAATGCAGCCCATGAACCAGGGAATGATGGAGGCCACCAAGTGGCACTTATCACAACAAGTAGCTGGGGGAGTGCCTGGTAGTAACTGAGGAGGAACAAGACCAAGAGGAGGATACCAGGGGCGCTCGATCACTTGAAAACTTCAAGGCCTACAACATTCACAAAGCCCTGTTCAACTAGGGTGAAACCTGGGATGAACTTAAAACCTCCACTCTCAGCAATGCTTGTAACAAATTGCTGCAAGGAACTGAAATGGAGGTTGATTTTGCAGGTTTTGGCCCAGGGGACTCTGTGGAATCTGCTCATGGTGGTGTAAAACCTGATATCACAAATGAGAATATCATACAGTGGCTGGGATGTGACAATCAGGACCAGGGCTACCACCACCAGAGGGAGGCAGAAAATGCCTCCAGTGTGTATCATGAAGCTGCTGCTGCCAATGCAGAGGAGAGTGATAGTGATGGAGACATGCCACCCAGATGAAGCTGTCAGAGCTCCATTTTTACCTGGAAAGACTCTGGAGGGACTGGTGCGGTATGATGAATTTTGATAAATAATACCCTGTGCTCACAGATATCAGAGCTGGTGTGATCATGAGACAGCATGCTGCTCAGATGCGAAGGAAAATCTCCAACTTTTTTAAGCCAAAGCCAGTAACCAGGGAGCCCCAACCTTCCACCAGCAGTGAGTCTTCCTGCAGCTTACTCAGCAGTATTTCCTCAGACTTACCTAAGAACATTTTTGATAGTGAGAGTGATTAAGTGATAGTGAATAAATGTACTGTATAGAAAAGTATATAAAGTGTACGTTAAGTTCGGCAGAGTAATTCAGTAATATTAATACAATAGTGATGTAAATTAGTGATAAAGGCCTGTATAGTGTACAGTATGTTAAGTGTAATTAAGTGTACAGTATGTTAAGTGTGGTTATGGTTAGAAAATTGTGCACAGAAATTATTCTGAGCTCCCCAAACACCTCTGCATCCTACCGAAAGGCCTCCTCTACACTTGGATTGCACCCTACTACTCTATGCAAACATGGTAAGTGATCTTAGACACTTTGTTTTGTTTTTTTGTTTTTTGGGAGGGGAAGAGGTGATTCTCATAAGTCAGCAGTTCACCTAAGTCATCAAGGCCTCAGCCCCTATTATGCTGACTTACGGAGGTCTTACCATACACTTATTTTGGGGTATTTAAGGAAGTATGCAGGTTGCCCAAGGCATTATTTACCGACAATCTCCCAACTGGCCGCATTATTCACCAACCACCACTCCGACTGGACAAGTCAGTGTATCATGCATTCTAAATCCCCATATATAGCTTTCAGAGAAGTTTATAAAAATGCCCAGTAGCTGTGGTAATCCAGGTATAAGAACAAGTAACCTGTGAAAGACTCATTTCAACAGAAAAAATGGAAAGACCATGCCCGTTTGGTAAAGAATCTCACCGAATCAACGACTCTTACGACGACACGGAGGCAGCTGAGGGCGACGATGACACCACTTCCGTTGTCTTTACACTGGACTTTGAGGGGTTCCAGAGAGAGGTTGAGGTAAATGTACGCTTCAATTGAGGCAGCAGAAGGACCTTGCCAATTCAGTTCATATTCCTCCTGTTTCTGTATTTTTCTTACTATTTTCAGGGTGGTAAATTACCTTTTCCTGCTGAAAAATTTTCCACTGTTTTTATCACGTTCCTTAAGACGTACCTACAATTGCTTTGTTTCTGGCGTAGTTGAAGAAACTCAGTACTCAGAGGCAGCTTTCATTTCCCAGTTTCCCAAATGGAGCAAAGGCTGGGTTAGGTTAGGTAAGGTTAGGTTTAGCTAGGTTAAAAGGTACAGTTAAGCTGGTTTAGGTTAAGTTTAGTTATGCAGTAGGACAGTCCCTTCTGCCATTATGTTGACGAGTCAAACAAGAGTTGTCACAGGGAAACAGCTAAAAACAAGAGAGAGACAGATTTCGCAAGAAACATTTATTTACCGCTCTACAAATGATCAGCAAATTATAACGGACTATCCCCTGTACAGAGAGGAAAAGGGGAAAAAGAAGTGTGTGGTAATCATAGGGGCATTTGCCTTCTTAGTGTAAAGAATAATAAATGGTAGGATACTTACTGACAGAGTTATGGAAATAACAGACAAATTAGTTGAACAAGAACAGGGAGGTTTTTAGGAAGGGAAGAGGTTGTATAGATCAAATATTCATCCTTAGGACTTTAGCGGAAAAGTTTCTAGAAAAGGTTAAGAAGTTATAAATACCCTTAAAGGATTTGGAGAAAGCATATGACAGAGTGGATAGACAAGGAATGTGGAAAATATTAAGAATATATGGAGTAAATGAGAAGTTGTTGAATGCCGTGAAGCGTATGTATGAGAGTGCTAGGGTTGCAATTTGTGGTTAGTGAACTGAATGAATTTTTCTGCCTGAATGTTGGATTGAAACAGGGATGTGTCATGTCTCCACGGTTGTTAAATCTGTATATGGATGGGGTTATAAAAGAGGTCCAAGGTAGGGCAGTGGATGTTGGAAAAACCCTAATAAAGGAGGGCAGCATTTGAAAACTGCCTGTACTGTTGTTTGCAGATGATACTGTATTGTTAAGTGAAGACAAAGGGGGACTGCATGGCTTAGTGAATGAGTTTGGGAGAATGTATAAGAAACAGAATCTAAAGGTGAATGTAGGGCAGAGTAAAATTATGGTCTTCAAGAGAAATGACATCACTGAATGTACAGTGAGGTTGCATGATGAGGAAATGGAAAATGTGAGTGCATTTAAGTACTAGAATAGTGTGATGAGTAAGGATGGAAGTCTGGAGGATGAAATGCTTGAAAGGGTGCAACAATGAAGAAAGGTTGCTGTTTTTTTTAAAGCATTGATAAGAAATAGGGAAGTGAGCATGAAAGTAAATACGTCGCAGCATGATGAAGGAGGCAAGTTGCTGCGTGATATTTGTGATACCAATTCTAATGTATGGAAGTGAAGTTTGGACCCTGTTGGAAGGACACAGGTCTACAGTGAGACAGGGTGCAACAACACAGAAAGGTTGCTGATTTTTTTAATGCAGTGATAAGAAATAGGGAAGTTCGTTTTCGTTTTCGTTTTTAAAGGCTCCAACATGCTTGCATGTGTCGGCCTTGGTCACCTAATGGCGGCTCTCCACGCTGCACGATCCATTGCAGCCTCCCTGTTCAGTCCCTTAACCCTAAGGTCACACTTAATGACCTCGTCCCATGTCTTTCTCGGTCTACCCCTCATAACCCCACCCCCAATATTAACACTTCTCACCTTCCTCACCCAATTATCATCCCCCATCCTCTCCACATGTCCAAACCACCTCAATCTACCTCTCCTCATCACAACACCAATACACTCCAGTCCCATCCTACCTCTCAACTCTTCCATTGTAAACCCAGCCCCTCCAGGCCTTGGACGCAGGGACGCACTGCACATCCACCTAATCATTGTCATTTCTGTACGTCTGAGCCGGCGAATGTCTTCCTCCTTCACTGCCCAGGTCTCACTGCCATACAGCATCACAGTCCTAACACACGCTGCATACAAAGACCCCTTAGCACGTAGGGAGAGCCCCCTCAATGTCAGGAGAGGCAAGAGCTCCCTGAACTTCTTCCAACCACTTCTCACCCTAGCCACAGAGCTAGCTCCAGCCCCACCTCCAGCACACAACATGTCTCCTAAATAACAAAACTCCTCCACACACTCAAGAGATTCACCAGCAAGTTCAATCCTTTCACGGACGATCTCCACCTGCTCGCCCCGGCACGCCGTACACATAAAATCAGCATTATCTCGCAGTCTACCTCTGATACCATTACATCTCTTATGCACCCATTTATCACACACACCGCACAAGATGGAATTACAGGTAACTCGCACGGAACACGATCTCACGGAACGCGCTCGCAATTATACACGGTAAGGGCTGGGATACATATAAGACAACGTAAGATTAAAAAACCATTATGAAAACTACAAATTAACGCAGGAGAGGCCTTTGAAAGATCAAATCCTCGAACGTCACCGCAGCGCGCGGTTTGTTTTGATTACGTGACGATCTAGGCGGGAAATTATTCAGTGAGTGAGACATTCCCGAGTACAGTAGCACAGTATTTGTAAGTTAAATATTTACAGTACTGTACTGTTCTGGTAAGTTTATGTGCAACTTAAAGTACTATTAAATAACGTTAAAGCAAGAAATAAAGTCTTATAACCAGTTTACCTGATAGGCGTCAGAATATTGCCTTTTTTATTTGTTCGTTTTTTCCACAGTGCTGTTCAGTATTTGTAAGTTAAATATTTACTGTTCTCGTATGTACTGTACTTGTAAGCACTTAAATAAAGTTAAATCATTAAATAAAGCCTTGTAACCAGATAACCCGAATTATATGATTACCCATGATCGGCTTCGGAATATTGCCTTTTTTGTTTGTTCGTTAAACTCTTACTGTACAGCTTTTCTACAGTACTGTATTTGTAAGTTAAATATTTACTGTTCTGGTATGTACTTGTAAGCAATTAAAGCCTTAAATAAAGCCTTGTAACCAGTTAACCTGATTTATATGATTACCCATGATCGGCGTCGGAATATTGCCTTTTTTTTTTTTTTTTTGTTCGTTAAAGACTTATAATAAGAGAAAAATACATTTTTGTCTTGGTATCTTTACCTATTTGCTCAGGTTTGCTGTAATGGTTTGCAACTTGTAGAAAACTGTGACAACTTTCGGGAAGTGAACGAAAATCTGGGACATGACCTTGACTTCACCCTCTCATGTATCATCTGTCAGACTGTCAGTTCACCACCGGCTATCGTGATGAGTGGATGTACAATTTTTTCGCTCGTGGCCATGCCTACCCACACATAGTTACACCCATTATCTCGACCCAGACAGAAAATACAACCTTTTTCCTCCCTTGCAAAACACAAACAACCACCCTGTTTACGAGACAGCAATATATATTGCGAAAATAACAAGGTAAAATGACAAAGATGAACGTAAAATGATAGAGAAAGATGAACATGTCATGACGGAAGAAATACGTTTTCCCTGTCTGTAAAGGCATTTATTTCTGCTTTGTATCTGTATTCGTAATAATTAGACTTATTGTTAGTTCTGAAACTGCATTACAATTCTATTTTTTGCCATTCTCGTGGTGTGGGAGCTGGAAGTTGTGACACAACTTCCGTATTGCTAATCGGACTGACCCTCCACTTTATTCTCCCGTGGCAGAGTCTAGCCTTGGAGGACGTGCAGTTTTCTCATTTAGGACTGAAAATTCAACTCTTTCGCTCCCTTTTCCAAGCATGGGCACAACGATAACGTAAAAAATAACTCGAAACTACCATAAACATATATCAAAAAGGTGAAAATGTATTCATAACATTTTTTTTTTCCAGCCATTCCTAACAGATTATGTACTGAAATCATTCGATATCACAGTACTGCATTTCTAAGTTAAATATGTACTGTTCTGGTATGTACTTGTAAGTTAAAGCACTGGTACCAGTTAACCTAATTTATATGATTACCTATGATCGGCGTCGGCATGTTTCCTTGTGTTTACGTACAGTATTTGTGTGTTGAAGTTTTGCTCAGGAGTACTCTATTTGTGAGTTATAACATTAAATAAACCTTCTAACCACTTAAAGTGCTTTCTAGTGACAGATAACAGCAAAACAACACATTTGGGGGGTCTAGGGAGCAAAATACGGAGTAGTTTAAATATACGCGATTTCGCACCTAACACGGCACGGTAGGAACGAAACCCACGTGTTCCGTGCGAGTTACCTGTACTTCCCACGCCCTTGTGGCAAACTGCACATGGCCACTCTCCCTCGTCTTTGACAGTACCGCCACCAACCCTAGATATCATCACTTTTGTTTTATCTGCATTTACCCTTAAACCCTTTTGCCCCATACCATCTCTCCACTTCCTAAACCTTTCCTCCGCCTCCCTTTCATTCTCTGCAATCAACACCAAATCATCAGCATACAACAACTCCCACGGGAGTCCGTTTCTAAAGTCACGTGAAAGGGCTTCAAGTACCATGATAAACAACATGGGACTCAAGACTGACCCCTGATGCACACCAACATTCACGGAAAACTCATCACTCAAATCTCCATTCACTCTCACCTTGGTGTGAGCACCCACATACATGGCCATAACCACCCTAACCAGCCACTCCTCCAAGCCAAGCTTTCTCATTGCCCACTTCACCACCTCTCTAGGGACTCTGTCAAAGGCCTTTTCCAAATCAACAAAAACAAAATAAAGATCCCTTCTCCTACCCATATATTTTTCCTGAAGCTGTCGAACAATGAATATGGCATCAGTGGTCCCCCTACCTGGCATAAACCCAAACTGCATCTCATCAATATTCACTCTTTCTCTAATCATACCTTCTAAAACTCTCTCCATTACCTTCATTATCTGATCTAAAAGCTTTATACCTCTATAATTTCCTCTTTCCAGGGCATCACCCTTCCCTTTATACACATTTACAATTACACTCTTCAGCCAATCATCTGGGACAACACACTCATAAATAATCCTATTTATCAGGTCAGTGACTAAACTCACCCCTATATCGCCTGAGGCCTTCAACATTTCGGCAGTCAACCCAGACACACCTGCTGCCTTCCCCACCCTCATCCTGCCTATTGCCTCACTCACAGTAGCAGTATCAATCAAAGGCCAAGGGCCAGACACTGGATCTGCTGGCTCAAAACCTTCCCTGTCCCAGTCAAACTCCTCATTCAACAACCGGTTATAATGCTCTCTCCATGCATCTTTAATATCCTCACTGTTCACCACTACCCTTCCTTCATCATTCTTCACACACTGCTCACCTATGATATCCCGATTATCCCTCTTCACCTGACCTGCCACCCTAACTATATTTTTCCTTTCCCCATGATTTAAGTTATCAAGTAATTGTCTCTGTGACTCAGACTTTGCCCTGTATACCTCCCTCCTAGCCCTACGCTTGGCAGCCAAATATTCCTCTTTGCTACCACCCGTCTTCCATTCCCGGAAAAGCCTTCTTTTCTCCTTAATTGCAGCTTCTACACCATCCCACCACCAAGTTACTTTATGTCTTGGTGGTCCTCTTGTCCAGCCGCATGTTACATCAGTAACTCTCAAGAAATTGTTCTTGAGGGCTCTGTACTGTTCATTAACGCCTCTGTCTACAGCTCCCTGTTCAGCCACCACTCTCCTCAACTCGCTATAGAAGGCATCCCTTACTACTTGGTTTTTCAGCTTCCATATTTTCCTCCTAGGTACATAAGTCCTCTTTTTCATCACTTGTTCTTTAAGCACCATATCACAAATCAATAGTTTGTGCTGCTGCACACACTCCTCACTTCCTATAACTTTAACATCCCTTACTAACCTCCTATCGGCCCTCCTAACCAGAAAATAATCTATCTGACTGCTATTTCCCCCAGACTCATACGTAATTAACCTACTGTCTCTTTTCCTAAAATATGTGTTGCACACAATCATGTCCGTTGCCTCCCCAAACTCGAGTATCCTTTCCCCTTCTGCATTCCTTAGACCATATGCACATCCCCCATGCACTCCTTCATAACCTTGTGCTGCTTCACCTACATGACCATTTAAGTCCCCTCCCAAAATCACTATCTCATCATCCAGCGTACCACCCACTACACGTATTAAATCATCCCAAAATCTATCTTTCTCTGATTCATCCAATCCTGCCTGTGGAGCATATGCCGATATAATCACAGCTATCTTTCTTCCCAACAGAATTTTCACAACCAATATCCTATCGCTTACTCTCAAAACATTCATAACATATTCCACCCATTTCTCCGCAACCATCACACCAACTCCTCCATATCCGTCTGTCCTCCCCTGCCAAAACAACTTATAGCAACAGTCCTTCCCAACAATCTTTCTGGCTGATCCACCCCTGTACCGGACTTCCTGCAAACACGCCACGTCCACCCACCTCCTACTGAATGCCTCAACAACTTCCCCTGCTCTTCCCCTCAAACTTCCCACATTCCATGAACCCACCCTCATCCCCATGGGTGATTTACTGTCCTCAGGCTTGCTTTGAAACCTTTTTTTTGTCATCTTCAGTATTAATAAATGGGGACAGACACAGCACAGGTCCCACTCACCGCACAATCCCAGGTCCAGGCAATGGATCTGGGACCCCTAGCCCACCAGCTTACCAGTGGCTGTGGTAGTGGCCTCGGGGCACCCTGCCAGGACAGCTGCAGGGACACCCTCCAAGCGCGTCTTGGCACTGCAACTATCCCGCCATTATACACCCACTGATAGGGCAGCCTCCTGGGGCGCTACTCCCAGGTTCGGGCCCCTCTCTATTGGGCAGAAGCGGCAGCCTGGGAACTGCAATGCCCTGTACCCTCTAGCACAGGCCCGAGCCCCATCTCGCCCTGGACCCATGATCTATGCCGGCGGAACCCCCGCCACGCCTCCCCCCAGAAGTCCGCCACTAGGTAGCGGGGGCAAAGTTTTCTGGCCGCATGCCCTTGCTGGCGCCAACCCCTGTAATGTAGTGGGATACGTTGTGTGAAATGTAAAGTGCATGTGGTGTAGTGCATAGACAGTTAGAGGAAATGTTTGGGAGAGTATGCTGGTCTACTCTCCATGTTACTGTCACACTGAAAAGGTCAGCAAAGGGGGATGGTTAGATAGCTAGTGAAACAGGAGCTCCAGCTCTCCCTATCACCAGCATTCCCATTCCCCTCGGGAGTACTACCCTGTTCGGCCCGTGCTAAAAACGTCAAAGACGTGATGATAGTATTGTGGTACCAATGCTAACATATAGGAGTGAAGTTTGGACCTTGTTGGAAGGACACATGTCTAGAGTAAAAGCAATGGAAATGAGCTATTTGAGAGAACCATGTTGAGTTACATGGAGAGACAGACTGACTAAGGAAGTGAAGAAGCATTATGGTGTGGATGTGGATGTGATAGAAAGCGTTTAGGAGAAATACATTGAGGTGGTTTGGCCATGTGGAGAGGATGGGGAGCGAGAGACTAATGAGAGTGTATGTGAGTCAGGTGGTGGGGGGAGGGAGAGGGCAGTGGAGGCCAAGGATGAGATGGAGGGATGGAGTGGGGAGGTATACGAAAGAGGGGGGTGTGAGTTGGGGAGAGGATGGGGAGCGAGAGACTAATGAGAGTGTATGTGAGTCAGGTGGTGGGGGGAGGGAGAGGGCGGTGGAGGCCAAGGATGAGATGGAGGGATGGAGTGGGGAGGTATATGAAAGAGGGGGGTGTGAGTTGGGGAGAGGGCATTGAAATGGCAGGGACAGGGCGACATGGAGACGATTTGTTTGTGGCTACCCCTTAGAGGATTGAGGTGTCTGGCAATAGAGAGACTATCAGGAAGAAGAAATGATTTGGTAAGGTGCTTCTAGTACCTCAAATAAAGCATATGTTTACCGAGGTTGATGAGAAGGAAGCGGCACAGAAGCAGCAGCATGAAGCAAAAGCACATTTGCCTCATGCTGAGAGGTCATAGTCCACCTCAAGCCTTGGAACCCATGCCCCCTCCTCCGTCCATTCAAACAATGTCATCAGTCAGAGTCAGGTGAGGATCATACGATATTGTTCATTCCCAATATATGTGCTTTACTAATTTCTTTTTCAGGTTGTCAGTGTTCTGGTGGCCAGTTTGACGTACATTTGGGGGTAAGGGGGGCTACTTTTCTGAGATGATAGACCCATAAGTAATTTTCCCCATGGATTAGTTATTTCTAACTATGGGAATTCTCAAATTGTGGTGTGTGCCGAGTCTCATAAAGCCGCAATTTGGGAGATTCCAATGTATATATAAACTGTAAAAAAACAAAACAGTGTGGTATATCCACTTTAACACTTTTTTTTTTTTCTTTCTTTTTTTTAAAAGCTATAAAGTTGCTTATCAATATAGGAACACCTTTCACAGAATGCACCAGCATTCACTGTTACTGTAGGCAATCTAGATGTACAGTCAAGGATCTAGGATGATACAACTCACACCATCAGGTACCTCAATGTATCACTTATTTCCCTGAGGTAATTTCAGACTTTAACTCGTATGTGTTCCCTATGTGTCAGCAAAATGGTTGGCATAGGGTTAGTGCCTCTCCCCACAATACAACCAACTCTAAGTCAAATGGCCCCCTCTTATGGGATTATGGCATCTGGCAGTAGACAGACAGGTAGATAGACAGAACATCCATGATCCTCCATCATCCAACTATACATCACAAATAAAGGCACAGATGTTGCACAGCCATCCAAAACCTCCAACCGAACAGTATCATATATAAACCATCACCAAACATCCACCTTTCAGTAACTACCTGACCCACTGAGAAAAGTGTACCTAGCTAGAGTGTGACACTGCAAACACGCTTCCTTGTTTCTGGCGTATCATCATCATCATCACCACGCATAATACAACCCACAAACAATTAATTATGCCCAAACTGCAATGCAGCACCCCCCTCCTCCCACCCCCAACACACACATACATGCACACTTCATGAACCTCAATGTCACAATAGAATCCTTCAACACAATCTTAATAAATGATCTCTGGGAGTGACTAGGTAAAGTGGCTGGTTTCCTGCAGTCCACAGGACTCATGTACAGATGAGCCTAGGGTTGTAACAATAATCACAATAACATCTAATACAGTATATACAGCTACATCCAATCAAATAAATTTCTGATCCTTATTTGCAGCCATGAATATGAATCTGTTGTATTTGCTACAATACTCTTTGCTGCAGGAACACAGACCTCACTAAAAACAGTTTTCACTAAACAAGGTGGTTTGGGGAAACATATCCATAGTGTTCAATGACGAATTCTTATATGGAAGGTGTTAGCTATTCTGAATTTCAACGGCCTTGTCTGGGTACCTATGCCTCAAAGATGGTAATATGGAACTGGCTACATAGTGTTCCTACAGTAGATGATATCCACACCACACAACCCAGGACACCAAACACCAGAAATGAATAAGCAGTGTTAGCATCAGACATGTTCATTACTACTCAAGGAGGAAAAAGAGGCATGACAAAAAAGCAAGCCATCTGTGCTTATGCCAAAAAAAAAAAAAAAGTTGGAAAAGAAATACTGTATCAATTGAAGAGTACAATCAAGTAGGTAAAAGAGGCAAGGCTGTTGCTCGCTGCATTATGTCAATGAAGTTAATCCCTAAAGTACCAACAGGATTGATCGATCCTTTTCCAGGATTTCACTAGATGCCGAATGTGATCAATAGAGGAACCTTTGTAAAAAACTGTGGACACTAGGCTTCAGCCCAATTGTGACGTACATCGATGCAAACCAATGAGAACTAAGACCTGAGTATGGAGGGGGGAGGATTCGGGCCCCTACCCATGGTGGGAGGGGGGGGGTGATTCACTCCCTGCCTTCCTCTACCCCAATACCTTTGTTCCCTCTCCCCCTCCCTTGCCTCTGACTGCCTTCTGCTCCCTCCCTCCCCCTCCCCCACCATCCTCCATCATGTCACTGTGGTTCCCTCCCCTTTCCCCCCCTCCCTGTCTCCCTGGGGAGGGTTATATCCCCACTACTCACCCTCCACACCCCTGTACTCCCTCTCTGCCTGTCCTCTTTGTCTTGTGGTGTCTGTCTCCCACCTCTATACCCCCGTACCACCCCTCCAAGCCTCTCCCCACCCCACCCCCCACCCCCGCCTAAAGTATTATACATCATTGTTACTATTCATGTCAAGTTTTCATTCAATACCTGATTACTGTTTGTGTAACTGCATACACTGATGCACGAAACATAGAATATGTGATTTTTCATGTTTTTTTAACCCCTTAACCGCGGGGCGTCACTTGTGTGACGCTCGGGAGCAAGGGATCATACTGCGGGGCGTCACTTTCGTGATTCACTGTTATTTTGAATTCGCCCAGGCTTTCAAGTGGTGGCTTGTATCATCTAACAGTACTACCAGTGTCCAGCTATACTCAGTTCTGCTAATGTCATCTGTACTCCCATCCACTGTTATTTAGCCATTTTTCCCCTGTCCTTGACTCCCCTCCTTACCTCACCCTCTCCTCCCACCTACCTAGCCGCGCTGCGCTACGCAAATCCTGGACGGATTTTTCCACTCATTTTATCCATTGAAATGTGCCCTATGCCCTATTCTTATATAAAGTGATATGTAAAAGAAAGAAAAAATGTAATTGATACTGCCATACATCTGGAATGGGCTAATTATCATCTGGCAACACCCCACGTGCACTCGTTTGCTAATTTTCCCTGTTTATTTCCCCTTGAAATATGCCATATGACCTATTCTCGTAATAAAAATAAATATAAGAAAGGAAGGGAGAAGACTAAGTGATATTTACATTCACCTGGAACTACCTAATTTATTATGTATTGTCTAGATTTCCTGCCAATCATTACATAGCATATAAATTAGCAGCTGTCACCACGCTGACATTGACAACCCTTCCCTGCCCCTAGGCCACAGCATTCAGTTTACAGTCGTCTTTCCAGGTGAAACTACGTTGGATTCGCGCCTGTCCAATTCTGCCGTTTTTTAGCCCCATGCAAAGGGCCCTGTGACCTCTACCCCTACTAAACCTCGTGTGGGAAGGGGTAAAGGGCTAAGTGACTCTGCTGTGGGATGTGAACTGGCTAATATCAATGATAATGATGGACAGTGACTACGATCTTTCTGGCGACTCTAAAACAATGCAAGTGGAAATGTAAATAATGTGTACATAGCAAGTGAAAGCAATGGATGTAAATATGATTGAACAGTGGAAAATAGTTTTATAAGTTACTGCAAGTGACAGTGCATAACACAGTGTAAATAAAATAGAAATGTAAATATTGAAATTACATTACGTAGTTTACTGAACGAGATAGTGAATGCCTGGAGTAAAAATAAACTACTATTATTGAAGGAAACTTATGGATAAATACTGTAGATATACATGTGTTATAAAATAATAGAAATATAAAGTGTGAGTGTGTTTATGAATAATAAATGACAGAATACCAGCGGGGAACGATCACGGGTGGGAAGCTCGTATGCGTTCGTAATTTACATTGCTTTCACAGTCTTTCCCCCCCCCCCCTAAACTACTTGAAAATCATAGAATAGTGTTTCTTGTGATAATATCAGGCTGTGGTATTCATATTACGGGGTGTCAGGAAGTGTAAAATGGAGGCTTCGATACCCAACTTCAGAAGTCTCCACAAGTCCTACAGTTGTCGACGAAGGCTCAACAAACATCCCAGGAGAAAGCTGAGGGTATGTGCCATATGCATATGTAATTATAATATTGTAGGACTAATAACTGACTTTTGGCAAATATTTTTAAAAAGTCAGTCGGAGCGCAAATATCCCCGCGGGACACGCAAGGAGCAGCTCCAACATCCCCGCGGTGTAGGGGTTAAAGTATTGATTAATTAATAATGAGTATATTCATAGAATGACGGGGAATCGCCCACGGTGCAAATTGTCCTGACAGGGAATCATCCATGTTTTGACGGGGAATTGTCTGACGGCCAATTGTCTCGGAACCCGCCGATCATGGGTAATTATATAAATCAGGTTAATTGGTTACAAGGCTTTATTTAATGCTTTAACTTTACTTAAGTGCTTTAACTTACAAGTACATACCAGAATGGTAAATATTTAACTTACAAATACAGTACCGTGGAAAAGCAGTACTGCAAATCTTTAACGAACAAATAAAACAGGCAGTATTCCGACACCTATCAAGTAAACTGGTTTTACGATTATTTTCTTGCTTTAACGTTATTTATTAGTACTTTAACTTGCAAGAAGCGGTGGCTCAATCGGTAGAGAGGTAGCCTGTAGTCCTAACGGACCCGGGTTCAAATCCCACTGGGGCAGGGAACAGTTTAAAGGTTTGAATTTCATAAAAATCAGACTTTACTGATCTACCAGAAGACCCGCCGACGTGTCGTGAAAAAACCCCCGCTACTACCAATACACCAGTCCCGTATGAGACAGCCCTAGCATGTATTCAATATGGACAGTGGGTGTTAGCACTGAAGTGGTGACATGTAGAGGTATGCAGTATGTAGGAGGGCTACTGGGCCTTGAAAGCAGGCTGTGATGCCCATGCCCAGAGTTGGGGGGGGGGGGACAGTAATGTAAATACTGTATTTAACTTACAAATACAATACTATGGAAATGCAGGACAGCAAATCACATGACCAAACAAACCATGCACGCTGTGCTGATGTTCGAGGGTTTGGCCTTTCAAAGGCCTGTCTTGTGTAAATTTATAGTTTACATAATGGTTCTTTAATTTTACGTTGTCTTATACGTATCCCAGCACTTACTGCACGTAACAGCAAGCGTGTTTGGCGATAACATGTTCGGGGCGAGCGTACTGTATATACAGTATATATATATGTATATTGTATATATGTAGTATTGTAAATACAATACTGTTTGGGCTTAGAGTAAGGATACTTTGGGGAGGATGCTAAGATCTATGTGAGTAAACAAAGACCATTAATAAGCTAATGCACTTCCTGGAGATTTAACAGTTTCTCAGATGGTAACAGACATGCATATTATATCAGTCACGCAAAATAGGTACAGACACTTTCAAAATATACTGTAGTGGAAACCAAGACCACAAAAAGATGACAAGAATGTCTGGTTAGTATTCAAGTGAGCGTATCATCTGAAGTCAGCATGATTTGCAAGCTGAAATTATTTCATAATTTGTTTCAGTATCTGCACAACAAGAAAAATTAGACTGCTGATAAATTAAGCATAAGTGTGAACTTTCAGCTCAGAATGAAAATACAGGTATGAGTATTAAAACACAGTACTGGAACCCCTACACTGTGCACGTACCTTCTTCTGGCATATTGTCAGCCTCTGTCTCAATGCGCTCACGAGCATTGAGAAAAACACTCTGCATCACGATAGAATCTTCATAAATTATGGAGGCCTCTTCATTATACTCCTGTGCATTCCGGCACAACAGCATAAAATCACTCTCAAGTTCATTGAGGTCTTCATACTGGAAGTAAAAAATGTCTTAGAACGAGTAAAACACTGAATTTTACTCTAAGTCTTTGCTTTATGGGTACCCCTCAGCCAAAAACTATCCATCCATCCATCATCCAATCCTATTTTGCCCCATGAGGAGCATAGGAGCCCAGGGCTAGGCAAGTTAGTCCTAATATTTAAGATGAGAGTGACTGGCCTCACTCATCTCTGAGTGGCATTACATGAGCAATTAACCCCAACCAACCCTTGGATATAAACCTGCAAAGGCTATTAATCTGATTGGAGCACCTTAATTATCCACTAAACCACCAGGCACCATAATTTGGTTATATGCTTACCACCCAGTGTGGTAAATGGTTTCGAGGTGTGCAGGAAATCATTTGGCTTGTCATTCAGTGTAGGCCTGCCACTCAGTGTAGAGTCACCCGCAGACAGATGGAAGAGGAAAGAATGATGGAAAGACAGATGGGGAGAAAGGATGAGAGGAATGGGCAGTCATTCAAGAGCAGCACTACCTCAACAGAGGAGGAAGGAAGAGAGAAATGGGCAGTCACCCAAGAGCAGCACTACCTCAACAGAGCAGGAAGGAGGGAAGGAAGGAAGAAAGAGAGGAATGGGCAGTCACCCAATCACTCACAATTCAATACACCTCTAAATCTGCAACTGAAAAAAAATAAAGTCCATAAAAAGGTGAAATGATCAGCAAAGACAGATTTTAACCTTATAGCTGGATCCACAACTGAAAAAAATAGTCTATAAAAAAGTGAAATGATCAGTAAAGGAAGATTTTAACCTCATGGCTGCCAAAACTTTCCTGTGCATGGTCTTGACAGGCTTTTAACCCCCCCCCACCCACCCACCCCCCAAAAAAAAAAAAAAAAAAAAAAAAAAAAAAAAGGATGTCCATAGTAGATAATTGTAGCTAATACACACATTAATTTACATGTAAGGTGCAGTACAGTGAAGTTCTTTCAATAAGAACAGTTATTTTTCATTATGAATAATTACAAGGACATGAAGGGATGTAGGACCCACAT
The DNA here is from genome assembly GCF_032717465.1 of Coenobita brevimanus. Taxonomy (NCBI): domain Eukaryota; kingdom Metazoa; phylum Arthropoda; class Malacostraca; order Decapoda; family Coenobitidae; genus Coenobita; species Coenobita brevimanus. The sequence goes on from NC_137003.1 coordinate 51,799,063, forward strand.
ATACCCTGCAGTGGTACCAGATAACTGAAATAAGGGAGGTAGTGGCTGAAAACATGACACACTAAGTAGCAGATACACAATAATAAATGGGCAGTAGATGGATAGCTGCCTTCAACTGTGGGAGATACTAACAGTAGGGTATTATATGGCTACAAACTTACCAACAGGAAATGCTCATCCACAAGTACCCAGAGATGTTTCTTTTGAGTGACTGTACATCTCCATGGTGAGACATTCACACAGTTAAAAATTTTTAATACACATAGCAAATTTCCATCTGCCCAACGGCTACGAGTGTGCTGTTCCAAATGACTAGTTGAAGAGTGTGACTGTAAATGTGTATATAGAGAAGGGTGATGTATATAGAGAAGGGTGATGCCCTGGAAAAAGGAAATTATAGAGGCATAATACTAATGGACCAGATAATAAAGGTAATGAAGATAGTCCTGGTTATGATAAAGGAAAGAAAGAAAGTTTATGTTAGACATAGGGCTACTGGTGCAACAGTCACTGACAGTTTCAGGAAAAATATACAGGAAGAAAGAGACGCTGCACTTTACTAATTTGGAGAAGGCTTTTGACAGTGTTCCTAGGGAGGTGGTGAAAAGGGCAATAAGAAAGCTTGGGTTTGAGTGACTGGTTAGAGTGGTTATGGCAATGTACAAGATTGCTTGCACTCAGGAGAGAGTGTGGAGAGGATTGGGTGCAGAGTTTTCCATGAATGTTGATGTGCAACAGGGGTCAGTTTTAAGCCTATTATTATCATGGCACTTAAAGCTCTCTCACATTACTTCAGAAATGAACTTCCATGGAAGGTGTTTGCATGTTAATGACTTGGTACAGATTGCAGAGAATGTTTTTTTTTTTTTTTTTTTTTTTTTTTTAATGCGAGGAAGAAGGAACCAAAGGCCATGAGCCTGCAGTAACAGTTCCCTCCATGAGAAAAACAAAATACAATAGAGAGCCAAATTCAAGATCTGATCATTTTGAGATGCCTGGACACACTGCGTTTGAAAGACTGGAGATCATAGGCAGCAGGAAATACAGACAGAGGGAGACAGTTCCAGAGCTGACCTGTTGCATAAATGAAAGACTGGGAGTAACGGTTAACTCTTGCATTAGAGAGTTGGACAGAAAAGGGATGAGAGTTTGCTGCCAGACGGGTGCTACGCGCCCGTCGTTGAGGTGGAGGAATGCAGGCAGACAGTTCAGAGGAGCAGTGACCATTAAAGTAGCGATAGAAAAGAGATAAAGATGCAACAATGCGGCGAAGAGACAGAGGTTGAAGGGAGTCAGTAAGAGGAGGAGAGTTAATGAGACGAAAAACCTTTGACTCCACCCTATTGAGAAGAGCTGTATGTCGGGAGCCTCCCCACACATGAGAGTTGTACTCCACACAGGGGCGGATAAAACCCCTGTATAGAGTCAACAATTGTGAGGGGTAAAGAAAGAGCGGAGTCGGCTTAGCACACCCAATCTCTTGGAAGCAGATTTTACAAGAGATGGAATATGATGTTTCCAAGATAAGTCCCGAGTAAATGAAACCCCAAGCATGTTCAAGGATGATGCAGGATTAAGCTGAATATTATTAAACATTAGTGGGTATACCTGTGGAAGATTCTGTCGGGTTGATAGGTGTAGGAACTGAGTCTTAGATGCATTAAAAACAACCATATTATTTTTACCCCAGTCAGAGATACGAGCCAAGTCAGACATTAGGTGTGCCATAGCCTCATCCCTTGTTTGTTGAAGTAACTGTTGAGATGGGCGTTGCGGGAACCGAATGGAAAGGTGAAGGGTGATGTCATCAGCGTATGAGTGGATAGGGTTTGTACAGCTTAGAAGATCATTGATGAATAAAAGGAAGAGAGTTGGTGATAGGACAGAGCCCTGAGGAACACCACTGTTGATAGATCTAGGAGAAGAACGATGGCCGTCTACAACAGCGGCTATAGAACGACCAGAAAGGAAGCTAGCGATGAAGGCACAGATAGAAGGATAGAAACCGTAGGAGGGCAGTTTGGAAATTAAAGATTTATGCCAGACTCGATCGAAAGCCTTTGAGATGTCAAGTGCAATGGCAAAGCTTTCGCCAAAATCTCGAAAGGAGGATGACCAGGAGTCTGAAAGGTAGGTGATAAGATCGCCAGTGGAGCGTCCCTGACGGAATCCGTACTGACGATCGGAAAGAAGGTTGTGATAGGAAAGATGCCTTAAAATTTTTCTATTGAGAATTGACTCGAAAACTTTTGAAATACAGGACGTTAAAGCAATTGGACGATAGTTGGAGGGTTGGTATCATGAATCAATTTGCGACATTTCCCTTTTGTGAGAAGCCACGAACTATTAGTGGAAAACTCACTGTGTATCGCTCAGTTAACCGTTTCTCTCTCCATTTTGGAGTATACTTTTCAAAACATTCGTCACTTTCAAAAGTGACCGATTTAATGCACGTCACTAAGTGCTCTACTGAGCGATACAATTGTTTCTTTATTGTTCACCCCTGCTTGCCTCAACCGTTAGCCATGCCTTCTTCCGGTGGCTTGTGCATCCTGCCTATACATCATTTTGAATGCAGTCTAGTTTTTGCTCTGACGGAGAGAGGTCCTGTGCTCCAGAAGTGCGAGAGAAGAGGTCGCTAGCACCCAGACTCCACTGAGACAGTTATCCAGTACTCCCATCCTTAGTTCAGCTTCGGGTGATACAAAGCATTCATCGACTATAGTATTTCCTTTAGTATTTTGTAGTCTTAAGAGTTTAGATAAGGTGTTTTTCCTAGGCGTAAGTATTTAGCTTTTGTGTGAGTGAGTGAGTGCGGTCTCATTGATTTGATTTGAAATGTAACGTTAAATTTATTCTTGTATTCAATAAATTTAACAGTTCTTTTTCTTGAGCTTAATGTAAAGTAAACTCTTGTTTCATTTCTCCAAATTAAGCTTATTTCCCACATAGCTCCTAGTTTGCATAGAAGTTTTGCTATTTATAACTGGTACTTAGACCAGTCTTGTTGTATTAACTTAAAATCCGTTGTGCCACCTAGGAGTTAATGCATCAGCAAGGACCTGATATTATTATTAGTATTAGTTATTTATTGTCAGGGGTGAAGTAACTTTCTCCAGAGGCTAACAGTACTAATTCAGCATTTGTGAGTAATTAGTCTCTGCTGTGTACTGTTGAGTAAGTTTATAAATTCTCGTTCTTAGAGAATCGTGCACAAGCCAGCGTAAAGTAATCGTTGCTTGATGTAGCAAGACAATCATTGTCTCTGCTCTTCAATATTATTGAATATTAATATCAATTAAATAATATTTAAGCATTTATTTCAAAAACACCATTTATATTATAAAAACCCCGTGACAATTGGCGACCTCGCCAGGATATTAACTCCTAGCCCTAAAGCTATTCACGAGATAGTGCTCACTCATTCATATTTAGGTATTTATAATTAAAGTTTATAGGCACAAGTTTACTGGTGTTTACCGTTAATTTAGCAAGTGAATTTTTGCTTTATTAATCCGTAGAGTACTTAACTCTAGTACTTTATTTTTGGTAACGCCAGACGATTTTATTCGCTCCTGGGTAGTTGCGGTACCCATTGTGATAATTATTGAGTTCTCAGTTATTTGCATTTTTGCTTTAATCTTTGCCAGTTAACTAGATAAGACTGGTCACCACTAGCTTGTGTCTGTACTCTTTACTTGTGTCATTAGCATTCGTTTGCGAAGCAGTCAGTGCTCAGTTTCGGGTTGCTTAATAAATTAGCGCCATGGCTACCGCTGTATTTGTACAGGAAGCCAAAGATATGGGTCTCACTGACCCAGAGAAAATACAGAGTTACGTTCTCTCACGGTTCAATTACGAGCAAGAACGTGAGAAAGATGCTCGTGAAGAGTGTAGAATTCAGCGCGAATACGAGCGACAACAGCGCGAACACGAGCAAAAACAGCGCGAACTCGACTTGGAACATGAGCGAGAACAGTGTGAGGAACGAGAGAGAGAACGAGAACACGAACGTGCCGAGCGAGAAGCATGCGAAAAACATGAACTTGAAGTGCTGAAGCTCCAGCGAGATTCCTTGGCTTCAGACACGTCTGGTGCAGTTGGTCCAAGCTCCACGAGCGTTTTCCCTGCACATGTCCTGGCAACCCCACGCATCAAGCTTCCTTCATACAAGGAAAGCGAGCGAATCGAGCCGTACATAGCTCGTTTTGAGGACATGGCAGACATGTATCAACTGGATGAGGCAGCTAAGCGGCTTCAGTTTCTTAGCCTATTTGAGGGCCCTGCCCTCGATATTCTCCACAGAATTTGTGGAGACAATCTCACATATGAGATGATGAAAGCTGCACTCATTAAGGCATATGGTCTCACAGTAGACGACGCCAAAGTTCAGTTCATGCGAGCTCATCTCCAAGACAAGGAGACAGCTGTTCAGTTCCTTGATCGTCTCACAGCTTACTTAAATGAGTGGATGGAGAAAGATGAAACTTCTTCCACGCGTGAGGGGATAATTGACCTTATGCTGCGTACACAGCTAGAGAGGTCGTGGCCTGCTGAGCTCATAGCACAGCTTAAGATCTGCCAGGTGAAAGATGCCAGCCAAATGGCAGAGAAGGCTGAAGCATTCTTTACAGCATACAGGTATCAAGCTCGCAAGCAAAACACCTGGAGCAGAAAAGATACTGCCAAGTCTGGGAAGCCGTCTCAGACTGAATCCCAGCACCAAGGCCGTTCTCAGAGTAATGGCCAAGGTCCAAAACCACAGAAGGACCAGGGGCAAAATACACAGCAGCCTGCTTGGAAGCGGTACAACAAGCACCCCAACCAGCAGCAGTTCCCCAAGCAGCAGCAGCAGCAATACAAGGACAAGCCACGTAACCCTCAGTCAGGTCAATTAGTGTATCGGAGGCAGGAGGCAAATGCAACCTTCATTCCACAAGTACCCGGTGGTGCCATCTCTACCAGTATAGGTACTTCCCAACAGTTCACAAGTCCCCCTCCGACCATGAACTCTCCTCAGACACCTAGTTCCCAGGGCGCCACGTTTGCTGCATCGGTTGTTCCGCAGTCTCATGAGTGGCTAGCTGCTTCCTCCACAGGCCCTCCCACAGGTGAGAGTACCTTCCTTGTTCAGCCAGGGTTTGTGGGAGGCATTCCTGTGAAGGTCCTGAGAGACAATGGTTCCTCAGGTTGCTCTGTCAAGCAGTCTAGTTCGGCCTGAGCAGTATACAGGTCAACAGATCCATGCAAGCCTTATTGATGAATCAGTGAGATTGTTCCCTGAGGCATGTATCCAGGTGGGATCTCCATTTTATACTGGTACGACACTTGCAGTTGTCATGCCAGAACCTTTATTTGAACTCATCATTGGCAACATTCAAGGAGTCAAGGAATGTTGCTCCGATGATGATGCTACTCAGACTTCGGCTGCTGCGGTAAAACGAGCCATGACCGAGGCTCCAGACTGTGTCACCCCAGTGATCATTGAATCGCCGCAAGATCTGATGTGTAGTCAACTTGTTGTGCAAGAACAACATTCTGACCCGACACTTGCTGCCGTGCGGAACAAACAAAAGGGTCGAGTGATTAAGTATTCACGGGGAGGTCGAGCCAAGTTCCTTCGCAAACAAGGACGGCTCTACCATGAGTCACGAACACCCGAGGGCGAGGTTCGACTGCAGTTTGTCGTTCCCGCCAAGTACCGCCTATAGTGTTCCTCCTCGTAACATAGGGTTTGGGTGGAGTCACCCCCTCCCTACATTATTGCCATGTTTCCTAACCCTACGATGTATAACGCCTGTGGTTTGTGTAGTAGGAATGATACATAAACATAACTCATACTAATATAACTGTAATGAAAGTGCTGACATGTATCAAGGAAGAATAAAACTATTCTGCATACTATATTATACGATAATAGAGAAACGTGGCATAAAAATTTGGCAGTGTTGCTCTAAAAATATTCTAATTATTATTTACTTCCCCAACACTTCTAACATTGCTAATTAATTTAGCAAGTATAATTGCAAGAAAATTTGAAGGGATAAAAGTGGGAAGAGGCGATCCTTTCATAATTAAAATAAATATATCAAACAGCTCTGGGGTGGCAGCACTCACGCGACACGTGTTTGTGTGTACGCTGTGGGAGGTCACCAACCCCCTACAGGATTTAGGCCTATTGGGGAAACCTCTATAAAAAAACGCGCCGTGACTTTTACCTCAAGGGTGGTGCGGAAATAAAGTCAAAATTATAATCCATACATAAAAATGGAAGTAAAAAACCATGGATGACACATAACAAAATCTAGCGAGAGAGAGAGAGAGAGAGAGAGAGAGAGAGAGAGAGAGAGAGAAATAATAATAATAATAATAAAACTTTATTTCCACTAAACAGTGGGTATTCTTATACATTATACAGTAGTACAGCATACAGTATGAAAGTTCTATACACAATATAATACAAGCTGATACATATGGTGGAGAATAGTGACAGAGAGGTAAATGGTTTAAAAGGTGTGGGGACACTTAGGTTAAAAATAGATCAATTAAGGGATTTAGGAACGAAGGCAGTGGGAAGGATTAAGACAGATGGGATTGTAAGATTAGGGAGTTTGAGCAATAGGGTAGAATGTATGCTCTCAATAAAAGTATAGCAATTATCAACGGCTAATTATTATACAGGTGTTGATGGTGGGGGTCTATATTTATAGGAGGTGTTGGTGGTGGAGGTATAGCGGGTGTTGTTGATGGGGGTGTTGTTGGGGGTAGGGGTATAGGGGGTGTTGGTGGCAGGGGTATAGGGGGTATTAGAAAAACGGAGATCACAAGAGAGAAACAGTGTCAAGGTCATCGCTGATGGAGAGGTCAGCTCGGAAACGTGGCAACAGTGCAGGGAGGGGGTGACTCCACCAAAACCCTACGTTTCGATCTGTCAGACTATAGCAGTGTTACAATGGGGTCATTGTTCAGCCTCAGGAGGTCACATGGGCAAAAGGAAGACCCAGGGCCGTATCCGAGCTGACTTTTTCTGGCCAGGGATGGGACGGGATATAGATAGTTTTGTCCGTTCCAGCAGTGTGTGCCAAAGTATCACCACCTTCCTGTGCCATTTGTAACCACACCCGTAATCTGTGAGACAGTTGAGAGACAGGGTAGTGGTGAAGTGGGTGCAGACCTGACGTCTCACCCATTGGCCCCACAGGACACAGTATGTCCAGGGCCTGTACATACACGTGTACTGTAGGTTAAGGGGGAAGTTCGAGAGAGAACTCCGCAGAGGCGACTTGAGGCTATGGAAGACCCAAGTTTGCACAAGGATTCTCAGCTTCCCGATACTAATATAAGTACTGTAGGTTAAGGGGGAAGTTCGAGAGAGAACTCCGCAGAGGCGACTTGAGGCTATGGAAGACCCAAGTTTGCACAAGGATTCTCAGCTTCCCGATACTAATATAAGTACTGTAGGTTAAGGGGGAAGTTAGAGAGAGAACTCCGCAGAGGCGACTTGAGGCTATGGAAGACCCAAGTTTGCACAAGGATTCTCAGCTTCCCGATACTAATATAAGTACTGTAGGTTAAGGGGGAAGTTCGAGAGAGAACTCCGCAAAGGCGACTTGAGGCTATGGAAGACCCAAGTTTGCACAAGGATTCTCAGCTTCCCGATACTAATATAAGTACTGTAGGTTAAGGGGGAAGTGAGAACTCCGCAAAGGCGACTTGAGGCTATGGAAGACCCAAGTTTGCACAAGGATTCTCAGCTCCCCGATACTAATATAAGTACTGTAGGTTAAGGGGGAAGTGAGAACTCCGCAGAGGCGACTTGAGGCTATGGAAGACCCGAGTTTGCACAAGGATTCTCAGCTCTCCGATACTAATATAAGTACTGTAGGTTAGGGCACAGGTTGAGGACCCGTGTGCAGTTCGAGGCTATGGAAGACCCGAGTTTGCACAGGGATTCTCAACTTGCTGACATAATCGTGTGCTATAATTAATGGCGACCTCGAATGTACGAATCTTAGGTTGTCACTTGTATTTTTCAGCTAAAGCGTACTTTTCGTAGCATGTACTGATTGCTGGGCAGAGAGAGTAATTGTAACATAATAAAATTTTGTCTCATTGACACTTTTGATGCTCCACCTCAATTGGTTTTGCAGGTCCAGCAATGGGTGTAGCAGTTTTGCTGTGCGGGCCAGCTGATCGTCTGCCGCACGCTGCCACCTCTTCTCCTCTGCCTTCGTCGTCGCCATATTATTTACTGTGTCATTTTACACATAGGTACAGTTACACTACAACTGTCACACCTAAACCGTGTATTACATACATCACACTACACAACAATTAGTTGTCAGTGTAAATGTAGCGACTTTTCGCTCAGTTTGACCTGAGTACAGGATTTTCACCGTCATCACGGAGTTTTTCCCTCAAGCTTGCTTCTATTAACGTAAATACGAGGTTTTTTCGCTCACTGGCGACTGTGACTTTCTCCTGTAGCAGGATAGCACACACACCACAGTGTGAATCTTGTGTGACTGAGTTAGGATGTGTACATATATATATATATATATCCACAAATTTTTTCCCATAAGGAAAAAATTTAATTTTGTAGGGGCGTAATGTCACGAATCAATTCACGACATTTCCCTTTTGTGAGAAGCCACGAACTATTAGTGGAAAACTCACTGTGTATCGCTCAGTTAACCGTTTCTCTCTCCATTTCGGAGTATACTTTTCAAAACATTCGTCACTTTCAAAAGTGACCGATTTAATGCACGTCACTAAGTGCTCTACTGAGCGATACAATTGTTTCTTTATTGTTCGCCCCTGCTTGCCTCAACCGTTAGCCACGCCTTCTTCCGGTGGCTTGTGTGTCCTGCCTATACATCATTTTGAATGCAGTCTAGTTTTTGCTCTGACGGAGAGAGGTCCTGTGCTCCAGAAGTGCGAGAGAAGAGGTCGCTAGCACCCAGACTCCACTGAGACAATTATCCATTACTCCCATCCTTAGTTCAGCTTCGGGTGATACAAAGCATTCATCGACTATAGTATTTCCTTCAGTATTTTGTAGTCTTAAGAGTTTAGTTGTTTTTCCTAGGCGTAAGTATTTAGCTTTTGTGTGAGTGAGTGAGTGCGGTCTCATTGATTTGATTTGAAATGTAACGTTAAATTTATTCTTGTATTCAATAAATTTAACAGTTCTTTTTCTTGAGCTTAATGTAAAGTAAACTCTTGTTTCATTTCTCCAAATTAAGCTTATTTCCCACATAGCTCCTAGCTTGCATAGACGTTTTGCTATTTATAACTGGTACTTAGACCAGTCTTGTTGTATTAACTTAAAATCCGTTGTGCCACCTAGGAGTTAATGCATCAGCAAGGACCTGATATTATTATTAGTATTAGTTATTTATTGTCAGGGGTGAAGTAACTTTCTCCAGAGGCTAACAGTACTAATTCAGCATTTGTGAGTAATTAGTCTCTGCTGTGTACTGTTGAGTAAGTTTATAAATTCTCGTTCTTAGAGAATCGTGCACAAGCCAGCGTAAAGTAATTGTTGCTCGATGTAGCAAGACAATCATTGTCTCTGCTCTTCAATATTATTGAATATTAATATAAATTAAATAATATTTAAGCATTTATTTCAAAAACACCGTTTATATTATAAAAACCCCGTGACAGTTGGGAGTGGTCACCCTTCTTTGGGACTGGCTGAATGAGAGCAAACTTCCAGCAAGAAGGAAAGGTACAAGTTGACAGACAAAGGCGAAAGAGTTTGCCTAGGCAGGGTGTAAGCACAGAAGCACAGTTCTTGAGAACAACAAGAGGGACCCCATCAGGCCCATATGCCTTGTTAGTACTGAGGCCAATGATGGCAGAAAATACATCAACTGAAGAAATTTTAATGTCAGCCATGAGGAAGTCAGAGGGGGGAAGTGATGGAGGAACAGCACCGGAATCGTCTAAGGTGGAATTGGAGGAGAAAGTCTGTGCGAAGAGATCTGCTTTATCAGTAGAAGAAATAGCTACAGAACCATCAGAGTAGAAAAGAGGAGGGAAGGATGATGAGGTAAAGTTGTTAGAAAGATTTTTGGCAAGGTGCCAGAAGGAGCGGGAAGAATTCGAGTTGGAGAGTTGAGAGCATTTAGTATGGATGAAATTATTTTTAGTACAGCGAAGAACAGACTTAGCACGATTCCGGGCAGAAACGTAAAGATGATGTGATTCAGGGGTGGGTTGGCTCCGGTACCTTTTGTAGACCCTCTCCTTGTTGCGGACAGCATTAGAACAAGGGTGATTAAACCAAGGCTTTCTTGAGTTAGTCAAAGGATATGAGAAAGGAATGTATGCTTCCCATGCCCGAGAGAATAACCTCCGTAATGCGCAAGGCACACTCAGATGGCTCCCGGCCACGGAAGCAATAATCATTCCAGGGAAAATCAAAGAAGTACTGTCTGAGGGCCTCCCAGTCCGCGGCTCCAAAATGCCACAGACGACGTTTCCCTGGAGGGTCCACAGGCCGTACCGGAGTGATAGGACAGGTTAAGGTAATAAGGTTGTGATCGGAGGAGCCCAACGGTGGTGATTGTATAACGAAAAAGGGGGTTAAAATGTCAAGTGGAAGACCACATAACAGTTCATGGTGTTTTAGAAAAGATACAGACTTCAGCTGTTCACCTTATTAAATATGCTGTGTATAGCAAAATAACTGCAGATGACTTTCATATGGTTATCTGCACATTACAAAATAAATTTACAACAGCCAGTATGTTGTTTTTGGCATCTGCAGGGTTCTAAGAAACTAATCCAGTGACTTTTGGGGGTATACCATATTAAGGTATGTATGTACTAACCTAAATGCAGTGGCAGTGCAAAAAAGAAAAGAAAACTTTCCATTATTTCTTCCAACAAACAAGAATGATTTTTTACCCTCCTCTAATAGCCAATTTTTTAACTTAAAAATACAGTAAAGAACTGCCTCTAACTCACCCGACCCTCTTCAGTTTTGCTCATAATCTTAACAATGTCCATAGGCCTCTTGATGACTCCATAATAATCTGGTAGCTCTCGCCGAGAGGGCAGCTTCATGAAAGGCTCGCTAAGCACTCGTCCATCACTGAAATACAGTACAATAAAGTAATTACAGCATACTCTCAATTATCTGCTGTCACAATACCCGGCCCAACTTAATATCTGGTGCTCCTGAATTGCCTCTGTTAGAGGTGCTTAGAGGAAAAGATTTAAATGTTATACAGTAAGTCCTTGATAAATGAAAACCCAAAGTACGAATTTTCGATGTTAAAAAAGCAATGAATATAGGAAAAATTCCACAATACGAAAATATCTCCCTTGATGATACGAAAAGTGATACGAAAGGAAATACGAAAAATTCAAAATGGGGGCTCACCTGCAGCGAGGAAACGAGCTAACTCCTCTCTGGTAAACAATTTTTCGCGCGCCTCTCAGTTGAGTCCACGGTTTTGGGACAATTCGCCATCACAACAATAACAAGACAATTTGCCATCAGGACGATTCCCCGTCATTTATTTACATATCAGTTTATTTAGCAACTATATTAGTTTTCAAGTTATATGAGTTATAAGGGTAATAGTGGTTTATTCTTTTTATATTATATGTAAAATATGGCATCAAATAGTTGGTATTAACAGAAAAAAATAAATATATTGAAACGTGAATCAGGTGACGTATGATGTTTCACTTCATCATTTAACATAAGGCTACATATGAGACATTGGCATTTATATAAATGCCTAATAACTTCTAGAGAATGATAAACATACTCTAAAATTATGCAAATAATCTTCATATTATGTCAACATTCTCAGCTAATCAATCAATCTCAACTACTGCATCCAAAAATTACTGAAGACAGCTATGGGAGACGCAGCAGCGATGCAGAAGCGAGTTAATTATTGACTACAAGTGCAAATTATAAATAATATCCAAAGCCTATGCTGCTGAATGAACATGGACCTTGATAGTTCCCCATGAAATTAATTATTATAGTATGAATCAATTAAGTATATTTATAAAATGACGGGGAATTGTCTTGGGTGTGAATTGTCCTGACGGGGAATCGTCCATGTTTTTATTTTGAATTGACCATTGCGAATTGTCCTGGGACCAAGTCCATGTCACTCCTCGCAGCTTCGCTGTACGTGAGGATATTTTCGCAGCTCTACACCTTTTCGTACTGTTCAGACATGCCTCCCAAGTGCCCTGCATCATCTCCAGCATCGGGGAGTCCATTGCAAAAAAGCAGCAGCACTGTACTGTAACTCTGGAGAGGAAATTGGAACTTACTAGACGCCACGAGGAAGGGCAGGAAGTCTTGGAGATTAGGCGTGCTTTAGGCCTTGAAGCTTCCACCGTTGGGACTGTGACCAAGAAAAAGGAGATGTACAATAAACTGGCCACCTCGTTTTCTACATCTACAGGTATTACTTACTTCTACAGATATTACTTACTTCAAAACAGGAGGGGTAAAGTTTAGGTGGGGGGTCCGAGGGGGTCCTGGGACGCATCCCCCCATTTCTATGTATATTTCAAAGGGGAAAATTGTTCCGATATACGAAATTTCAAATTACAAAAGTTTTTTTTTTTTGGTCCCTGTCCCTTTCATTTATCGAGGACTCACTGTATACAGAAAATTCTGTGGTAGGTGGGGGCGCTCATCATCCACCCACTTAGTGTAGTGGTCCAGACAATAACAAGTAACTTCGCATAATAGTTTAATAGTTCCAAGGTCCAGCATCCGCATAATGAACACGTCCGGATACTGAGTGTCCAGATAAATGAGGAACCACTGTATGTACATGATCATTAAATAAACACTTAAAATGATATGTTATTCTTTTACAGAAATGCATAGAAGTGTTGATGAATAGTTGGAGGCAGCTACATCCAAGTCCAAGGGCAAGTCCAAATAAGATAAATCCTTAGATATACCCAGAAAATTTTGAAAAAAATAAAAAAATAAAAAAATTTTGCCCTGACAAATTCGGAGTATTAGGATTTTCGGATTATTGGTGGTCGGATTGGTGGACTTTAACTGTAAATATACATACAGTATACATATATATATATATATAAATATAAATACATATGCACATATATACACAGTGCCCTCACACAGTGAACGAGTTTATGGGCGGCAGACAAGGTCGTTCAGTGCCAATTTGTTCACTGTGAACAACATATCTTATGGGAAAATTATCATATGGGCAGCACCGCTTCCTCAAAGTCCTATTTTTGAGCCATAGAAATGTACCAAAGGGCATATTTCAAACATACAGTACAGATATATAAAATATAAAACACATGGTTATTTACATATCAGCTGGAAGTCATGATTGGCTTGAATACAGGTGGTTCTGAGGCAGGGAGATACACTTAGGGTGACCCCACCACATTACCTTTCACTACTTCGTTCCCGTCACCAGTCCCGCCCTCATCACCCACCACATCACCTTTCACTACTTCATTCCCGTCACCAGTCCCACCCTCATCACTTGACTGAATCACTTGCCCATGTGCCTCTACCTCATTCACCTCTCCCATAAAACCTTCAAAGTCCATAGATGACACCACTGACATTATATCATCGTCTTCTCCAGGAAGTTGTAGCGGACGATGTAGAGGCAACTGCCTGCTGTTGTTCTTTAGTTCGGTAGTAGCATGTGATGAGTATTTGTTTTCTTATACTGACTTCTGTATTGTGCCTTTCAATAACGAAATGCAGTTCCTACTCCACTGAATGCTTGCTGTGCCCTAAGGTAGCTGGTTTCATCTGCCTTGACATCTTCTCTCAGAACATCCACTACCGCTAAAATTTTACTGATCTTCGACATAGGCAAATCTTCATCCTCTATTGGATTCTGCACAACAGGTTGATCAGATCTGGCTTCTTGTGCTGCATCTACAAGGGGGGGGGGGGGGACGTCCAATATGGGAGATGGTGGTTATGGCCTACTCTTTTCCCTGTTTTCGTTCACTAGGGGTTCAACTCCTTATGGTTTTGTGGACCTGACTACCCCCTGCTCATTCACTAGGCAAATCATATACTCTGAATATGTTCACTGTGCAAGGGCACTGTATGTGTATATATATATATATATATATATATATATATACAGTACCCTCGCATCCAGCACGGTAATATTGTCATGCATGGGTCCCGTGTTGGACCAAAAACGTGTTGGACAAACAATAGAGCTTATGGGGAAAAATGATTTATGTCAGCAACCCTAGGAAAAGTCACCCTAAATACCTACCATATACCTATACATATATTAGTACTATTGTAATTATAATAAATGGTACTGTGCTATGAATGATAACTAACCTTTTAGGATAGTGTTGGTGGGCTTGCTGGGAATGGAAGGTGGTATCCAAGGCTGTAGGTAGTCCTACTGGGTCCCCAGAGGATGGCTGCTTTCGTCTCTAGCGGGTAATGGCTGCTACTCCTCCTCAACCTCCCTCATAAATCCTTCAAAATCACTATCTTCGTCCACAGCCATGGAAGGTCCTGCTTCTGCCTGTCCTAGCACTCCGTAAGCCTTCACTGCTGCCAGGATCTTGTCTTGGTTTTTTATTATAGTCCTCACGTTGGCTTCATTCATGTCGTAGGCCTTGGCAATGTCAACTTTCCTCTCCCCTTTCTTCTTCCTCTCGATGCTTTCTAGCTTGGTGGCCTGAGGGAGGTGCCGACGCTTCTTGGGGTTCTCAGAAGGCTTCCTAGGCATCGTGAGCAGGATAAAATGCAGTAACAAGGGCAGAAAATGCAGCAAGAAAAAAGCACCTTCCAATGCAAATTATGCGACTCAGTGGCACTGTGGCGGGAGAAATTTAAACAAAACATCACGTGACAGCAGAAGCGTTTTTAATTGGGCGGCATCACGATCACGTCACGATAGCAGGCGGGGAAGGCTACTTGATCAGAAGTTTTCATTGGCTATCATCATCATGGGAATGTCCAGTATGACCATGTTGGACCGAGGGTGATCGTGCTAGAGGCGAAATCTGCGGATTTCGCCCACTTCTCGGAGCTCTGTGCGTGTTATGCTAACACACTTGTGTTGCAGTAATTAAATCGTATTAAATAATACTAATTATTTGCTCTCCGTGCTGGACATGAATCGTGCTAGACTAAGGCGTGTTGGACGCGAGGGTACTGTATATACATATACCATCCACTCACTCAATGTAGTGCTGCTCTTGGGTGTCTCCCCTGTCCTCTCCTCCATCCTTCTTTCCTTCCGTCTTCTTCTATCTTTCTTTCCTTCATTCTTTCCTCGTCCTTCTGCCTACGGGTGACTTTACACTCCCTCTTCTGTCTTTCATTCCTTCATTCTTTCCTCTTTATTCTGCCTATGGGTGACTCTACACTGAGTGACAAGCCAAATGGTTTCCTGTACACCAGGAAACTATTTACTATGCTGGGTGGTAACCATAAAACCAAATTTTGGCACCTGGTGGTTTAGTGGGTAATTATTGTGCTCCAATCGGATTAAGCCGTTGAAGGTTTATATCCAAGGGATGGTTGGGGTTTATTGCTCACGTAATGCCACTCAGGGATGAGTGAGGTTGGTCGCTCTCATCTTAAATATCAGAACCAACTGCCTAGCCCCGGGCTCCTATGCTCCTCATGGGGCAACGTGGGATTGGATGATGGATGGATGGATATATATATATATAATGCACCTTCACACAATGCGAGTTTATGGGTGGCAGAAACTGCCGCATTTTACGATATCACATTGTGTGAACCGAAGAACTTATGGAAAAAATGGTATGTAGTGGACAGCCCACCCAAGGCTTGGTCCTCGGGTCCCCTTCCAGCCTTCACTACCCTGCTAATATTTTGTCTAATAGTACTTCTAGTCAGACCAACAAATAGAACACTATGAACCTTTATTTAAGTGACTTC
>NC_137003.1:52522326-52544826 GCF_032717465.1 Coenobita brevimanus
GTTATATAAATGCATCAGGGGAAATGAAAACAATAGACGTAAATGAGTAATATAACCTATAGGGGCGCAACATTAAGAGGACACCGCAGAAAACTGTACAAAATATTGTCTTTTTCTGCCACTGGGTTACATCAAATAAGCTGCAAGACAAAAATCTGGGCCAAGTTAAGGAGATCGAATAAGCTGCAAAAGGATAGAACCCCCGACCAAGGCTGCAAAAGGGCGAAAATACAAGTTAAGATCAAATTGGCTGCAAAAGGACGAAAATCCGGGACCAGTTAAAGTGAAAACAGTATTGCATGGGAGAGGTGTTTGGGAGACTTATGCTTGCAAGAATATAGGCCTTTGTGGATCTCAGGCCTGATGAACAATAACATAACGGTACTGGGAGGGCCACGTAGGCTACAGCATTACTCTTCCACTCCGGCAGACGATTTCTTCTGTGTTGTAGGAACGGCTGAGGCAGCTTTATCGACATCTATGCTAGGTCATTTATTCCCTTCCTACTTTCACCGTCACACCCACGCCCGCACCAGCACACCGAGCCGTCGACGCAACACCTGAGATACAATCAGGTGTGTTTCTAGTGGAGTGCTATTTACGGGGTAATATATATATATATATATATATATATATATATATATATATATATATATATATATATATATATATATATGCATGCAATGGATTCCCAAAAATAACAAAAGGTATCTTGGATGGTTACCTGAGGAAAACTTGTCACACACACACAAATGAGAGAGAGAGAGAGAGAGAGAGAGAGAGAATTACCTGCAAGATATTACTCAACCTCAAATCCGTTTTTTATATATATATATATATATATATATATATATATATATATATATATATATATATATAGTGTATAAATATGGATAGACAGACACGTAACGAGATGAACAGATAGATATGGATAGAGGGACACCCGATGATTGACCGATACAGAAGCAGAAATAGCCAGACAGATTTATATCGGTATCAAGAGACCAGCAGGCAGACAAAACGAGGAGAAGAGGGGAATAACCAACCCGAAGGTGAAAGTCTGTCTGCATGATACCTGCAATAACTACAGGGACGCCTTTACAGATGGACTGATACGAGTACAAGATAGGTTACGTTACGTTGCAGTTGAGAGTAATATGTTGCGCAAGGTAGTGTTGCGTACTGTGTAGCGCAGTGTAGTGTGGTGTAGCGTAGTGTGGTGTTTGGTCGGGCTGTCTTACTGGGCTGAAGTGAGTATGCTGTGTTGTGTTGCTGTGTAATGTAACGTTTGGTAGGGTTATTTGACTGAACTTAGTTGTACTGTGTTGTGCTGTTTGATTAGGCTGCGTTGCATTTTGTGCTGTGCTAGGTCGGGATGAGATGAAGCACACGGTACCTCGTATGAGGTTTGCCGAAGAAAAGTTCCGCGGAACCACGCATAGACCTTATCACATACGTTCCTCGTCAAGGCCAGTAGGGAGTTGCTCCTCGTATTATCGGCGACGACGACGTTTCTCACACTGTTGCCAGTGCCCTTCTCGCTTATACCGTCAAGGTCACTAGAGAAAGTGACCGCAGACTCGGTAGGGCAGCAGTGGCATTATAATTTATATACAAACAGACGGAATCATCCAGGGACCCTGTCGGTTAAAATGGCTTTCTTGGAGTTTCTAGAAGCGGCGTTGGGGCTGAAGATACTGTATTGCACAGATGTAATAATCTCCTGTGTTGTGTTACCTCACGTAGTGCGTCTGGCAGCCGAGTCCCGAAAATCTATCTATCTATCTATTGCCAGACGCCTCAATCCCGTTTGGGGTGGCCACAAACAAATCGCCTCCAAGTCGACCTGTCCCCCGCCATTTCACTGCCCTGCTCCCAACTCACACCCCCCTCTCTCATATACCTCTCCACCCCATCCCTCCATCTCATCCTCGGCCTCCCCCCTCCCCCTTCCCCCCTCCACCTCACTCACATACACTCTCTTCGTCAGTCTTTCACCCTCCATCCTCTCCACATGGCCAAACCACCTCAGTGTGTTCCTCATAACGCTTCCTATCACATCCACATCAACACCACAACGCTCCTTTATATCCTCATTCGTCAGCCTGTCTCTCCATGTGACTCCACAGGCTCCTCTTAAATAACTCATTTCCACTGCTCTCACTCTTGACTTGTGTCCTTCCAACAACGTCCAAGCTTCACTTCCGTACGTTAGAGTTGGTATCACAATACTGTCATGTAGTAACTTTCTCACTTCCATGCTCACTTCCCTGTTTCTTATCACTGCTTTCAAAGAACCAGCAACCTTTCTTCCCTGCTGTACCCTTTCAAGCACTTCACCCTCCAAACCTCCATCCTTACTCATCACACTACCCAAGTACTTAAACGTACTCACATTTTCCAATTCCTCACCATCCAACCTCGCTGTACATTCACTGACTTCACCTCTCTCAAAGACCATCACTTTACTCTTCCCTACATTCACCTTTAGATTCCGTTTCTTACACACTCTCCCAAACTCATCCACCAAGCCTTGCAGCTCCCCTTCGTCTTCACTCAACAACACAGTATCATCTGCAAACAACAGTACAGGGAGTTTCCAAATACTATCTCTCTCACCAGGGCCACTCCAACATCCACTACCCTACCTTGTACCTCTTTATTACCCCATCCATGTACAGATTGAACAACCATGGAGACATGACACATCCCTGTTTCAACCCAACTTTCAAAGAGAAAAATTCACTTAGTTCACCATCCACACGCACTGCAGCCTTCGCACCATCGTACATACTCTTCACAGCATTCAACAACTTCCCATCTACTCCATATATTCTTAACACTTTCCACAATCCTTGTCTATCCACCCTGTCATATGCTTTCTCCAAATCCATGAAAGCCGCATACAACTTCCTCCCCTTCTCTAGAAACTTTTCCACTAAAGATCTAAGAATGAATATCTAATCTACACAACCTCTTCCCTTCCTAAAGCCTCCCTGTTCCTCTCCAACTAATTTCTCTGTTCTTTCTCTAACTCTGTCAATAAGTATCCTACCATACACTTTTCCTATTATACTAAGAAGACAAATGCCCCTATGATTACCACACACTTCTTTTTCCCCTTTTCCTTTGTACAAGGGAATAATTATACCTGACTTCCAATCCTCCGGGACTCTACCTTCCTCCCAGGCCAATCTGCACATCTTCCACATCCATTCTACTACTATCTCTCCCCCATGCTTCAGCATTTCACCACACACTCCCTCAATTCCTGGGGCTTTCCCCGATTTAACTTTCTTCATTGCTTCCACAACTTCTATCCTACTGATTTCTTCCTGTCTTCTCACCTCCCTCCTTCTCCCAGCCATTCCCCAGCCACTTATACTCGCATTACTTCCATCCTCTACGTTCAAGAATTCCCGAAAATGTAAACACAATATTATACCGACATCATCACAGTTTTCATCAATGCATGAAATATTTACTCTTTAAGGCTTCTATAATTATTAATATATATTTAAAAATATTATTGAGTATTCTATGATAGGTTACATCTTCAATGGTAAAATACGAAATACAGTATAGTTGGTCACACTGTTTCCTATTTCGTATGATGGGCGGGAATCCGCCCGAACGGATTCCAAACCTGCCGAGGATACCGTCGACATTTGTCATATTATCGTGTCGATTTATTCTACTATCCTCGGCAAACCTCAAACGAGGTACCGTGTGATACCCCCTGAAGTTACGGTAGGTTGCGTTGGGTTAGGTTGGGCTGGGTTTAGGTAATACTTCACTTACCGTACACATCAATATGCATTCTATCTATTGCCAGACGCCTTAATCCCGTAAGGGGTGGCCACAAACAAATCGCTTCCATGTTGCTCTGTTCCCCGCCCTTTCCCTGCCCTGCTCCCAGCTCACACACCCCTCTCTCATAAACCTCTCCACTCTATCCCTCCATTTCATCCTTGGCCTCCCCCTCCCTCTCCCCCCCTCCACCTCACTCACACTCTCCTCGACAGTCTCTCACTCTCCATCCTCTCCACATGGCCAAACCACCTTAATGTGTTTCTCCTAACGCTTCCTATCACATCCACAACACTCCACTTGCTCATTTGTCAGTCTCTCTCTCTCCATCTGACTCCACATGCTCCTCTCAAATAACTCATTTCCATTGCTCTCACTCTTGATTTCTGTCCCTTCAACAAGGTCAATGCTTCAATTCCATACGTTAGAGTTGGTATCACAATATTGTCATGTAGTAGCTTTTAAACTTCCATGCTCACTTCCCTGTTTCTTATCACTGTTTTCAAGGAACCAGCAAACTTTCTTCCTTGCTGCACCCTTTCAAGCACTTCACCCTCTAAACTTCCATCCTTACTCATCACACTATCCAAGTACTTAAATGCACTACATTCTCCATTTCCTCCCCACCCAATCTCACTGTACATTCACTGACTTCATTTCTCTGGAAGACTATCACTTTACTCTTCCCTACATTCATCTTTAGATTCCGTTTCTTACACACTCTCCCAAACTCATTCACCAGGCCTTGCAGCTCCCCTTCGTCTTCACTTGACAACACAGTATCATCTGCAAACAACAGTAGAGAGAGTTTCCAAACACTGCTCTCTCTCACTAGGGCCGCTCCAACATCCACTGTCCTACCTTGTATCTCTTTTATAACCCCATCCACGTAGAGATTGAACAACCATGGAGACTTGACACATCCTTGTTTCAATCCAACCTTCAGATAGAAAAATTCACCCAGTTCACAATCAACACGCGCTGCAGCCTTAGCATCCTCATACATACCTCTTCATGGCCTTCAACAACTTCCCATCTATTCCATATATTCTTAATACTTTCCACAATCCTTGTCTATCTACCCTGTCATATGCTTTCTCCAAATCCATGAAGGCTGCATACAACTCCTTTCCTTTCTCTAGAAACTTTTCCGCTAAAGATCTAAGAATCAATATCTGATCTACACAGCCTCTTCCCTTCCTAAAACCTCCCTGTTCTTCTCCAACTAATTCCTCTGTTATTTCCCTGATTCTGTCAATAAGTATCCTATCATATTCATTGCAGCTAAAATGTCAAGCGTCAGCTTCAGCCTTCTGATAACCAGATTTTCTGTCCGCAACACAATCTCGTCAAAAGTGGGCTAAAATGAAATACCAAAGTGCGTCACAAGCCTTCCAAAGGCAGCATCTAGGTCAGACCAGCCTAGGTGAAGGCACGAACGGGAGACAGGGACGACAAATATGGCACACATGATCACCCTGACTCCTATCACAATTCCTATCAAAACTGATTTTTCATCCTGGCATACTCGCACATTTACACAAAAGTTTTCTTCCAATTTATTACCATCGCAACCACCCGCATGCACTCAACCACCTCAAAACCATACAACCTTCACCATTAAAAAAAATAAATAAATAAAGGGGGGGGGGGGATTTTGCGCACATTAGGCTATACAAATTAGCGGAGAGGAAATATACCCATAACCACAATTTTGTAGCGTGAATTAGGCTTGAAATAATGATAACGACAAGGTTACTATTTCTCATAATGAGGATGGGAAAAACAAATACTAAAGGGAACGAAAGTGAGAGACTGAGGATCTTTTCTTCCTGCAATGCAATGCCGTTGGGAATTTGAGATTCTACTGTGCAACGCTGGTGTTGCATGCAGCGTCATACCTCCTAAGGCACAAGAGGGAGGAGGGGGGAAGGAAGTGTATCTGGGAAATCCTAGCACTTTCCACATCGGTTTCCAGAAACAGGTGAAAGCTCGTTTTCTTTCTTGCTTACATCAGGAAAGAGGACGATACTACATTAACATTCTCAGATGATCGTTATATTATTCATGCTGTCCTCATACGGTATGATTAAACAGAAGAATGACCTCTCGTCATGTAACAGCTATGCAGCAACTTATCTCTACAGCATCAGAGGATCTTCAGTAACCGAATAAGAAAACGAGGCAAACTGACTCTCCGTGAAACATTAACACAATACTTTTTCACCCTAACTTCGGCCAGATCTTCGTCCTTTTGCAGCTTAATTCACGCAACTCTATACCATTAACAGTTAATGATGCTACGGCTTTCCATCCTCCACAACGCACTTTTAAAAAAATTATTCTAGTGTTTCTACTGTTGACAAAGCGCATTTACGTTGGAGAGAAGGCGAATTATGGGCAAGTTAGTGTGAAAAGGGTATACTGAACAAAGTCGCTATACAGAAATATTAACACAAGGAAAATGGTGTCAAAAAGGCTGTCGCATTTTCCTGCCAGACAAGTGAATCCTGGCACGCAGGAAGGAGTGGTCAAGGGTAGTGTTGGGTACTACAAAACTTGTCATGACCCCCCCCCCTCTCACACACACACTACCTCTCCTTTACCCAAAACATCCTCTCTCTCTCTCTCTCTCTCTCTCTCTCCTATATCACAACACAACATTCATTCATTCAATCTCCCATTTCTGTACGCCATTATAGAACACAGACTGCGTGTCTCCCCTCTCCCTCTATCTCACTTTGTACACCTCTAAAATATATTAATATTCTAAAACCATTTAAACACCCATACCACAGATATCAAAACAACATTCCGATCTCTCTCTCTCGCTCGCTCGCTCAAAATAGACGACTCCTTGATGAGTACATGCTATGTAACTCTCTCTCTCTCTTTCTCAAAATAGATAACTCCAAGATAAGTACAGGCTATGTAACTCCTTCCCCCCTCCCTCCCTCTCTCTCTCTCTCAATATCAACGATTTCTTGATAAGTACAAGCTATGTAACTCTCTCTCTCTCTCTCTCTCTCTCTCTCTCTCTCTCTCTCAATATCAACGATTCCTTGATAAGTACAAGCTATGTAACTCTCTCTCTCCCTCTCTCTCAACGTTCTGAGACCACTGGGGGTTACCGAAGCTACAGATTCTCTTCCTAATTTGCGCTCTTCGCAAATATCTTAATTCTTTCGAAACTGATTTTTTTTTTTTTTATTCCTGCTACTGCTACACATTTTATTCAAATTACGACCGTACAGTAGTGACGGAGCGGTGGATGGAAACTACACCTACTCTCTCCAATTCAAAGACGTCTCTCATCAAATCCATGAAATCGTCTGGAAATCTGAAGAATATGCCAAAATATCAAGGGACTCACGGGTTTATTGTTGAGTAACCCCACGTCTGTCTGACCGAGCAAACCCACTGGCCTGTATTCTTGTTCCTTAACCCATCTGCTCCCGTGTGAGGGACTGTACTGCCCTCCGCCTATCATCGGCTCATAGGTCCCTACCCCGGGGTTCCATTTTCTATTTTTACTAACCTATGAAAACGCCCAGTTCCGTCCTATACTGAGGACAATGGGAGCAAATGGGTTAAATAATCTAATAAATAGGCAAGTACTTAAGGAAGTTCCCCAGCACCTCTTACTCAGTGATTCACTTTTGAAAACGGTCGGTTAATATAATTTTGTACGTTATTTCTGAGGAGTATGGTAATATTAGAATCATTTAAACAACACAAAAAAGGACAGCGAAGTGTGATAAGAAAAATAAATCGCTTAAGATGAGAAGCTTGTTTAACCGACGAGAATGCGGATCATTAAGTACATAAACAACCGCCTCTGCAGGGCCGTTACGTGCAGTAAACCAATGTTCCGTTGCGAGCTAGCAGGCAAAGACATCGCGTGAGTGGATGATGATCGCCACCACCTACCACCAGGATTCAAAGGTTTAATTGTACAAAACGACTCAAACACCAACATGACATCACATACGGTCAAGATACATTTCGACATTTATTTAGCAACTCTCTCTCTCTCTCTCTCTCTTACTTTCCCTATCTGTATGATGCCCGAGGGAAGGTGAGGTAGGACACGCACGGTCACTTTCCCCGAGGACTTTCCCCACCTGGCAGCAGAGGGAGGTGGGATGTGGGGGGTGGGCTAGCACACTGGAAATGCCTCAAAAGGAAAGGAATGTCTTCATCTACATTCCTACACCTCCCCGCCTCCTTACTCTCTCTCTCTTACACACACACACACACACACACACACACACACACACACACACACACACACACACACACAGGATTACAGCATATCAGATTGACCAAAACTATGACGTTTTTACTCAAACTTGGCCCAGATTTTCCTTTTACAGCTTAAATTTTCAAGTAGCTCAACTGCTCTTCATCCTTTCCCCAGCACTTCTGCATGACTAGCATCATATTCTAGTATTAATGTATCATTAAAACACTGTACTCAATAGGAAGAGATGTAAATTTTGACTGCTAAAGTAAAAACAGTATAGTAACGGCAACAACAGGTGAAGCTGGTAATGTTAACAAACGTATCATTACCAACAACGGCCCTCACCACCAAAATCCCACACCAAAACCCATGACAGTTATAACAGCGTATCATTACCGCACCACCTAAAATGACGTCACACAGTCCATTCCACGGTGTACATAAAACATCATCACTGCTACTATTACACTCTCAATAGGGCGGCGTATTTTGAAGCTTTTTTTTTTTTCTTGCTATCCATGGGTTTTTTAATATAAGGCGGTTCGTAAATATCGTTCCACTAGAAAATCTGCTGGTGGTGTTGGCTGTGTGCTGGCGTGGGAGTTTGGAACTAAATACAAGATTCAAAGTAGACTCCAGTAACTCTGAATACGCCGTCCCCGCCAAACACAAGAAGTCGCCTGGTGGACTAGAGGAGCAGTGTTATACATGGACAACCCTGTACTTTAGGTGAAACACTTGGAAATGCGGGGGTTTGATATAGCCTTCATGGAACCTTTCAGTATGATGCGGTTTTAAGTAAAATCGCTTAGAAATATCAAGCAATGGATATCGTAAAATGTCACTGGATTAAAAGTGATATATAATCCTTTCGTTACTAAGGATGTACTCTTATGTAACAGCCTCATCCTATCGCCAAGATGACATATTTCATTCATTATATTATTACCTTCAGACGATTTTATTCAGCTTAGAAGAGACTTTCCGAACTGAAGGGGTTAGATAGGCATTAACTCATTCACTATTACAGTGCTTGCCTGAAGCTGAATAAAATACGACTGTAGTTAATATTATAGTAAAAGTAGGTCATCAGACTGATGTGGATAAACTTAGCAGTACAAGGGTTTATTTCTATGAATCCTTCAATCCCATGACCTATTACTCAAGTAGGCTATATTCTTGCTATGGTGCTGGTGAGGGAATCCTTCACGTGGTGGTATCCATACGACTAGGTGGCTACGCAGCCTGATCAACCCCCTCACCCCAAGTTCACTCCCTGTCCACCAAAAAGAAGAATGAAGGACTTTACGACAAGGATAACTTCAGGCTGAGCTCTACTGGTTTCACGTTCAGTTGAGTTTGGAGTTGCAACTTCTGCGACTACTATTGTCGTTACTGCTACTTTGAGATGATTTTAGTCAACTTAAGACACACCTCCCGTACTGAAGGGACTAATTAAAGCTGTATTTATCTCCCTAAGATCGAAAAGTTGCTCCTATTTAAGATGAATAAAGTCGCGTGAAGAGGACAACAGTAATGGCTGTATCCATCTACCGATCGAAAAGTTGTCTCTCTATAAGTTGAATAAAAATAGCCTGGAGATCGAAAAGTTCCCCCTGTATAAGCTGAATACAAATAGTCCGAAGAAAACAGAATTTGAAATACGTCATCGAACTGAAGGGGTTACTCCGTTCACCGATATGAACGCATAATATTTAATTTAGGATGACACCAGGCGATTTTCTTCAGCAGGGAAACCCAAACCATGGCTACACCTACTACGATGAACTCTCTGCTAGAGCTGGATGCACAGTTGGCTGGTGCGGGGCGTCGTCTTGGGAGAAAAGCTCTCTTAATGGCCCCCATGGAGTTGATACGGAAAAACTAAGCGAGCGCACGCGTATTGGCAGAGACGCACTTTTTTTCTTCTGGGTGACAACAGACGTTACGAACACACCTTTAGAGAATGGTACAGTCTTTCCTGATATACAGTAAAACGTTTCGCTCCAGCCACATTTCACAAATATTCTCGATAAGCCGAATACATCTTAATAGCATGGTACACTAAGGCTTTCCTGATATAGGCTACAGTAAAACGTTTCGCTCCAGCCAGATTTAACAAATACTCTTCTCGATAAGCTCATCACACCCAAAACGTTCTCTCTCTCTCTCTCTCTCTCTCTCTCTCTCTCTCTCTCTCTCGTAACAATGCTTATTTTTAGTTAGTTTCGTTCCAAAGCAAGGTACATTTTGCACACCCTTTAGTTACAGAAGAACAAGATATTAACAGATGCATTACGGAAGCAATGAACACATGATGGCTGCTGGTATACAGTACAACGTCGGCTCTCATCAGTTCAAGAAAATCAACTTACTTCTTAACTAATACGTTAACTTACACTAACTGCATATCAATCAATACTAGGTTAGCGTTTTCATGTAGACGACCAATTTGTTGATGTGCATAACATGTGCTATATCTATTACAGTTTGAATTATTATGGTGATATTTGTCGATATCCTTTCCATACCTTAATTAACATTAAGATTGTTTTCAGCTGTTAGATATTAAAGAAATTATCACTTTTCTACTTCAATAACATAACAATTTCAATACAATTCTTGCAACTACCTGTCAATTTATTATCTTAAAACCCCCAAGCAATGAACGGGTTGTTAAAGGATGCGTGTAACTATCTTACCCCAGCATGTGGGAAACTGTCCAAAGCTGATATAAAATAGTAACAAAGCAGCAGCAGCAGCATAATCATAAAACTAATAATGGTCATGCTGGTGAAGGTATTAAATATGGACACACTGCATCCTGCACAATAATACCTAACACTGATGTGGCCGCAACCAACTCAGAAAAATAAGAGGTGACCAGGATCCAGGGGGGGGGGGATGCATCCCCCCCACAGGCCATGCATCATTGAATAAAGAGGCAATTTCAACATTGAAATATCAGAGTGTCGCGTTAAGTCTTTGGTTGAATCAGCGAATCAGACCCCCCCACCGAAAATTCCTTGATCCACCCCTGGAGGTGACAATCCTAAGGCCACGAGACCCTAAGCATGCAGCATCATATATAAAATAACCAATGAACGTATCAACCAAGTGAATAAGCAGGACTAAACACATGAAGGAAACGATTATATATGTACTGATCGTATAAAACTAACTTGCATAATGTGTCCAGACAACAGATTTAAATGAGTAAGTATGCAATGAACATGAGAAATGGGTAAATCATGCATTCACTGTAAGCGCTTACTAAAAAAAAAAAAAAATGCACTGAACATATGAACTCCATTAGTAAAATATGTTCTGAACAAGATGGGTAAAATTTGTGCTACATGTATACACCATATTTACGAGGAGCGGTAAATGCCGTGAACACACATATTAGGAATCAAGTTATGAGTAATATGTCAGACAAACGTACCTTCTAATAGTAATAATAATAATAACAACAAAGACGACGATGATCATGAATCTGAGCACAATAAATGTTGAGTGCAATCCTAATATAATAATAATAATAATAATAATAATCAGCCTACCTTCTGCCATGGCTGGATGAAGGCAGCGGTTCTCCACCGCAACCGTAGTCGCAGGGGAAGAATTATTTCCTCAGGTGAAAGTTCCCTCCCTACACCGAACCACCTGCCTCTTCTCTCCGACCGACAACTGCCTCTTTACCTTGTCACTCTTTCCCAGTCCCAAAATACATAAAATCAAGGATGGATGCGAGTTTCCTTCCTCCTGCGTCTTCAGCAAACCATGAATCAACTCCAAAGATTGTACCGGTTTGATGTTTGTGGCCGTTTATATGACGTTACGATACTTATTCAATAGTTGTAACCAGATGGAGAGAGGAGAGCAACTTTCATCCACCCCACGCAAAGTCTAGGTTACAACTGAGTGCCTCTGATTCATGCCACGGTGAAGATGCTCACTAGTTGCCAGCTACTTTTTTTTTTCCTTTTGTACAAACAGCTGACGTCTCGCCACACCTGTCACGTGATGATGACGAGAACACTGCTGACAAATGCAAGTACTTTCGTAATAAAAATTGACGTTAAAAAATAAAAATTCCTCCTCCTCTTCCTACTAGTACGGCTACTATTACAGTATTAAGCATTTATGGCTACTTATCATTAACCAATAACTCGTGTCGCATACAGTGATATACTACCGTACGTGAAGACGAAATTTTCAGGTTAACACACACACACACACAACTACGGCACATTCCTAACCGTGGAGCAAGACTGGTGTGAACCCATGAATATGACGATTAGTATTGCGTCATGCTCGTACTTCCTGCCAAGTTTAACCCCTTCATGATACAGCGTCTCCTTTCCCATAACCAAGAAAGTCTCTCTTTCTCTCCTCGCAACTTTATAGAATGGAATTGCGTCACGTTTGAAATAAGGACGGGGGACCATCAGATGAGCAAGTGATTAAATTCTGAGCGAAAAAGGTCAAAGTTCAAGGTCTAGGTTTGCACTCCCTGGGTGCTCTTCTTTCTTGCTACCCACACATGATTTTAATCAAACTGAAAGCGTCCCTGCTGCTGCTGCTGCTGCTGTACAGCATCAACCTCAGTCTGTCTGGCCGAGAAGACCCATCAACCACAGGCAAGCAACCATCCCTGAAGGCCGTCCCATGCAATCAACTATATTCCCTTGCGGTTGATAGTGCATCGCCACAGCGAGGAGAGGAGGAAAGTGTGGAGGTTTGGGTCCTGGGTGGATGCAGCATTTGTCTCTCCATCTAATCAACAGGGGCACCAAGGTAGGGACTACAGTAGGCTCAACGTCACCTCGTGATCTGGCTATCCGATTACCACCCAGTGTTGTAAATTATTTCCTGGATGACAGGAAACAATCAGACTTGTCACTCAACGTAGAGCCACCTGATGTGGAAAGAAGAGTAATAAAATGCGAGAAGATGGAAAGGGAGAAGAGAGGACTGAAACAAAAATAAAATGATAAGGGCGAAGTATAGGCAGCACTACAGGTACATCATGTGAGTGGATGATAGTCACCACCACCTACCACTAAAAGCGCCCCAGTAGTGAGATAATGGAGGCTATGCCCAACTCCTTGTTTCAGTTCGAAGTACAAAGTGGTTCATACATAACGCTCTTCCACTCCGCGGGTGATTTCTGGTATTGCAAGGACGGCTCAGTCAACGTCTGCAGTGTATCCTACATCGTTTATTCATTTCCTAGCCCCATTTTCACACCCACGCCCACACCAGCAGATTGAGCCGTCCTTGCAATACATAAAATACTACCAGGTATCTTGTGAAGCGCTATTAACGGACCACCCTGTATATAATAAACTTCATAAAACAGCAAGAACGAAGAGGAAAATACTGTACATCACTGGACTGGAGGCGCTAATATCACCTCCCATCAAATATATAATCACAGTAAACCCTCCTCACCCTTCAGCCAGACCAGGCCTTAGCTGTATAAAACCGACTGGAGGTAGAAACAATAATATAGACAACTGTACTGATGAGGGCACTGCAATATATATAATCATTGCGATGTTGGCCCTTAGTACCTGAATGATATTGTCAAGCAGTATCGATAATAATCATCGAAAGACGTCAACTTAGCGAAATGCTCAAGGACAATCTTTTCATTCTAAACACTTACAAACCTCGTCAGATTTCTGTATTCCAGTCCAAAGCCATTGATACCATATGTACTTTTAACTCATTCGATACCTTAACCTAATAAAACTATCTGGATGTAGCAAGAACAATATATGAAAAGGGTAGTAGTAGTAGTAGTTGTATAGTAGTAGTAGTAGTAGTAATAGTGTCACTCCACTATCTGAAGACATTCTTCACTGTATCTCCAGAAACTTCCAGCAGAAATAAGACTCAACCTTTCATCTCTCGATGGTCAAACTCCGGCATGCAAATATGTGGCAGCGGCAGAAAGAATGATGGCTCAACTTTCCATTTCAACATACATAATTGTTAGTACATCTAATATAGTAAAATCACCCGGTGGTGTCTTATGTGAGTTGTTCTACCGAAACTTTGCACCTTGCTTCAGCTTCAGCTACATTCACTCCATGCCCACACAGTTCTTTCACCAAACCAAGCAGTAGACCTCCTGGTTCGGTAGGTAACCTGGGGGTGGGGGAATCCAGTGCTTCAGGATCGAATGTCACATCAGACTGTGAAACGCCAGGGTTTCTGCAAGTTCTGCGATGTCTTGAACTTCAGCGACAGGCAAACAACCTATCTTCATCTCGTCAGTCAAGATTTCACACTCGTAAGCAACAGCAATCAGCAATGTGTTGGTATCACGAAACATTTGGATCAAAAGCACGCCAATGCCGATCATCATGCTCTTTTTCGGGAAACGGGAACAGTGGGAGCAGATGAGTGCTGCTGCTCCTGCTACATCAAATGTTTCAGCACCACTTCTCTACATCAAGGATCATGCATCTAGTAGGAATTTTTAGTGGATACTGGAGCATCTGTGAGCAGTCTTCCACGAACACCACGTGATTGGGAAAGTAAACCGCCTGCATTCGATCTTCTGGCTGCAAACAACACACCCATCACTATTTTCGGCACTTCAGAACTCATGATTAATTTGGGAATAGGACAAAAGATCCCGTGGACTTTTATCGTCGCTGATGTACAGCAACCATTGTTGGGATATGATTTTCTCAAACATTTTCAGCTGCTTTTTGATTCGGGTGAGAACTAATTCACCAGCCATCTTAACGTAAAGTTTTTGATACTGTGCCTACAAGTTGCAAGCCAGTCATAACTCATCTTCATCTAATATGGAGTTTAGTGATCTGCTACCACAGTTTCCTTCTCTTACTGGGCCACAGTCATGTTCTAACTCTTCAAATACGCCAGTCTATCACTACACTGAAACAACAGGCCCAACTGTTCATTCTCGTCCGAGGCGTCTTCCTCCAGACAAGTTACATGCGGCAGTGGAAGAATTCTACACACTTTTGAAGGAGGGGATCGTCGAACCGTCTGACAGCTGTTGGGTGTTGCCACTCCATATGGTCTCCACGTCTCCTCCCAATACGTGACGAGCCTGTGGCGATTATCGTGCACTGAATAGAATCACTGTACCTGACAGGTACCCTGTCCCTCACATTCAAGGTTTTCACCTGAAATTATGGCAAGACAGAGTTCTCCAAGACTGACCTGGTGCATGCATTTCACCAAATCCCCGTTTTTCCAGCTGACATTCCCAAGACTGCTATCATTATGCCTTTTGGATTATTTTAATATTGTTTCATGTCCTTTGGACTTCGAAATGCGCCACACGTCATTCCTGCATTTTATGGATCACATTCTACTGGAAACTGATTTTGTAATGGTGTACATACTGTAGATGATATACTGGTTGCATCAAGTAATCAAGAGGAACACTAAACTCATCTTAGACAACTGTTAGCCTGCCTACATGAGTAAGTTATCAAGATTCATCCAGCTAAGTGGATCTTTGGAACACCTGTTCTGGATTTCCTCATCCACAGGGTTTTTGCTAAGGGGATCAGTCCACTTCACAAAGTCAGTGATATCAAGCAGTTGTGCAGTCCACTACGGTGAAGATGATGTGGGAATTCCTGGGAATAGTTAATTATTATCATCGCTTTCTCCTGCGGGCAGCAGAAACCTTAGGTCCTCTACATGATCTGCTCAAGAAGTTGTCTAAAGTCATCTGAGGCCCTTCTTACCTGGACACCAGAAGCTTCTGCCACATTCGCAAGAGTTACCGACGATGTCACACAACTTTCTCACCTTGCATATCCAGTTCCCTATTCAGACCTTGCCCTAAAACAGATGCTTCTTCTACAGCAGTGGGTGCAATCTTACATCAGGTTAGGGATGGAGTTAAAACATTGGCATTTTTCTCCCAGCGCCTAGACAGGGTTTAGCTTAAATACAGTGTATTTGACGGAGAATTATTGGTTATATTTTTAGCTGTTCGTCATTATAGACACTGGCTTGAGGGTAGTTCCTTTTATATTTTAACTGATCATCAACCTCTCATCTGTTCCGTCGCAACAGTCAGATTCTTACTCCCAGCGACTGCAACGTCAGCTCTATACATCTTTGAGTTTACAACAGAAATTCGTCACGTGAAGGGTTGTGAGAATGAGGTCGCTGATGCCTTGTCCCGTTCTCCACGACTGAGCAGCTTCCACCGGCTCTTGACTACAATCAGTTAGTCCTAGCTCAAGTGAATGATGAAGAGTTGGCAACATATGAAACTTCATCATCTGGACTTTGCTTGCTGCTGTTTGATATACCTGGTTCAGATTAAACTTTGGTGTGATGTCACAGTGTTTTTGCATTTTCATACTATAAGTCATCCTGGTATTAAAGCTTCACAGCGTCTTCTTAAGCAACGCGTAGTTTGGACAGGGATGAAGGATACCCGTGCATGGACACGGCAGTGCACTTTCGTCAAACTTATAAAGTTCACCATCATACCAAAGCTGCACTAGAGTCACTGTCCCTCCCTTCTTGTAGATTTCACGCTGTACATGTTGACATTGTAGGCAATTTGCCACCTTCATGAGGATACACCTATCTACTCACTTGTACTGACACATTTACCAGAGGGGCCGAGGCAATATCTATGCATGCTATGTCTGTGATTCAACTGCATCGGCCTTTCTTATCGATTCGGTGCTCATTAATCTGTCATTACAGATCCTGGTGCACAGTTTGATTATGACCTGTGGTGCCAACTCTTCACTTTCCTGGGAACAGCAACACATCGTACAACGTCTTATCATCCCCAGGTGAATGGTATGTTGAGCGGTTCCATTGGCATCTAAAGGATGCTCTCAAGGCACAACCGTAGCAGTATCAATGGGTTGATGCAGAGCCACTTGTTCTTCTGGGGCTCAGCGTTGTGGTTAAGATCTTCACTCCAGTCTGGCAGAGCTTGTTTATGGTCAGTCTATTTGGTTCCCTGGAGAATTCACCATCTCAAATCTCTTTGAAAACTTTAGTAACTATGAGTTTCTTGCTGTTCTCCAGGAAACCGTCACTAGACAGCAACCAGTACCTCTCCATCAGGTACCATGCCAGCCATGTCATGTTCCCTCTTCTTTGGTCGATTGCAAGTATGTGTGTCTGCATCACGATGCTATTCAGCACCCAATTCAACGTCCTTATGAGGTTGTTAAAAGATCGAGTAAGCATTTCACTATCCAGTGTGGCAATAGTCAATAAACTGTTTGTGGATAGGTTTAAACTGCAGTTTTTCCAACACCTATTTCCTCCCCAACTGCTCAACCCACTTCTAAAACCCCCAGGCAAATTGGCATTTCCCTACCACCTACAGTACAGTCGATCCTGCATCAATTCAATCCCCTTCCACTAATCATAAAAATTTGTTGTCAGACCACGTTGCAATACCTGGGACCCACACTGCTAAGGCTCATTCCTGCTACAGTGACGAGGAGTGGAAGGGTCTCCCATCCCCCTGAGAGGTACGCTTCGTCAGTAATCACTGAGGGAGCATCTTGGGATGTTCCAACTAGGCACCCACCTTTACGACGTCCTGAAGGGGAAGGGTAGTAGTGTGGTGATCCTGACCAACCAGTATTCCCATCATACACTCGCATGCTACAAACGGTCACGTGAGTGTACTTGTTCAGGTACAGTAGTTTGTTACTTGGCTGGAAAAGCTTGTGTATCAAGTCACTGAGCAATGAGGTTATGCGAGTATGAGAATCATTGAGATTTCGAATCTTGTGTATAAAGGGGCAACAAGCGACGCTATGAGGCGGATGAGAGAGCTGGGAGAGAGATTCTACGACCAGCAGCCACGGCCACTACATTTCCTGCTCTTGCCTGTGAAACGTTGAGGGGGGCAAAGAACAGATCAGTCTCTAGCAGCCCATGTGAAGCTCAAGGCGACAGTGGTTTGCTTTAACATCAGGGTGGGGTATGGCTTCATCAAGCGCCAGGATTCTGGCGTTGAAGTTTTCATGCACCGCCTGGCTGTTGTTGCACCAAACCCATGGCACCTCCAACACTCCCTCGGGGATGATGAGACGGTGGAGTTTAGTCTCTTTGGAACTCCCAAGGGTCCTGAGGCTCAGGATGTTATAAGGGCCAGGAGGCGTGGGCATGCAGGGTTCTGCTCATGCATGGCGACGTCTTGTGACCAGGGGTCCTAGGGGTCCTAGGGAGATAAGCACCATTGTGGAAATGTGCAACACGACGGAGAGGGCTTTTGTGGGGTGGCAAGAGGGCTTTGCGCATTCTTCTCTCCAAGATCTTTGAGGAAAATGGGCTGCCTCACCTTGTAATCACTGAGTGCTTTGCCCTTGATGTACATTCCGCACCTCGCCGCTGGGAGCATCGGACCCAGCCGCCATGGCCTGCCACCTCCACACAACACTGCAGAAGAGGCTGTGGCTGGATGCTCCTCTCAACTGGAAGACTGCTGCATTGATCCCGGACTTGGCTCCAGACATGGCAATGCTTCAGACTGCTGCTAAGATGCATCAATTGCTGTCAGTGAATGAGGAGGGACGGAACTCTTCTTACTCCATCTCCATGGCTGAGGAAGCACTGACCAGCTCCTCAGCTGGGGAGGAGGTCAATGAGCTCTCCCCATCTCAGGCAGAGGAGGGCAGCCCATCTCGCCCTCCTACCGTGGATTCTGAGGATCGACTAGATGTGTCCTCCTACCGTCACCTCCTGAAACTCGACGCCCACACCTGGTCGTATCAGCTCAGAACCATGACCTATTCCAACTTGTACAATCATCTCCAGGTGGCTGACCTGGGTGAGGGGATTTCACCTACTGTAGTCTGATTGTCAGGAGGGAGGAGGCGTGTCTAGCCTAGCCGATCTATGAGCTTTCTATTTTATGCTGCCTCCATGCTTGGCCTCCTAGACTGGCCGTTTTGTGCACTGCCGCTGCTGTGTTGGCTTTGTTTTGTTACAGCAATCCTATTTGGCCTAATGCCCCTCACAGAGGGCAATGCCCTCCCCCCCCCCCCCAAAAAAAAAAGCAAGACCAGCATGCATTCCCAACTGTCAGCCTACATTTCTTCAGGCTCGTTCTAGCCTTTTGGTGTTGTGTTGTCATCTTAACATTGTGTTCTGTACTTGTTATACTACTGTTCTTTTTACTGACCTCGAATACTGCAACTCGCAGAGAGGGTGTTCATAGGTTTACATGGTTTGTGGTTTTATTCAATAAACTTTTATATACTTGTGGGGTTTGCATATCCGGGTTGGAACTACACTAGTAGTAGCTAGTGGTGGTGTAGTAATAGTAGTAGTAGCAGTGGTTGCCGTAAGTAATAGTCGTAATCATAGCAGCAGCAACAACAGCAGCAGTAGTGGTGGTAGTAGTACTACTACTACTAGTAGTAGTAGTAGCAGTAGTAGTGGTGGTAGTAGTAGTAGTAGTAGTAGTAGTAGTAGTAGTAGTAGTAGCAGTAGTAGTAGCCGCAGTAGTAATAGTAAAGTGGTGATGGTGGTGGTAGCCCCACGCTTATACAGGTATGAATGGGAACCCATTGAACTACTAGCTGAAGTTGGCCATCTCTTGCAGCCCACCATCCTCCTTACGGGAGACATGGATGGAGATGAGGGACATTTGTATAACTGGGAGCCAGAACTGCTCAGTTATATCGCTGTCACCACCTACACTGTCTCACACCCATTAACCTGGAGAGGACTACACGAAGGTAAACATGATCAGCAAGAGAAGAAATATATGGAAAAATTGGAGAACCAGGAGGAATCAAACTGCACGTGTAAATTACTTCACTACGAGGACGTGATGCATCACTCCTACAGACATACAATTTTATTCATCAATGAAGGGACTTTTCGAACACGAGGAGCCAGATATCCCCTTCAATGGACCGTTTAATACGAGAAAACTTTCATATGTTTAATCAAATCTTTTAAAGTTGCAAGAGTAACATACCAACTACAAACATGAAAACTAATTCGGAACATATTTTCCTAGAGGACAAAGCAGTTTGGGCTGCATTTCTAGTTTGCCTCGGATATGTCGTAACACCTATATTTCAGCGATTTATGTTGCACATTACCCTTTAATAATCTTCTTGTATGATACTGATCCCAACTGTGTCGATACTGAACAGATATACTGTACATACCAAACAAGGAAAAAAGAAAAGGGAGGGAGTACAGTAAAAAATAAATCACTTTTAAAAAGGCGCTACAAAATTTCCTATACGGCATTTAGAATATGACCTTTAATCCTGTGTGTGAACGTTCCGTCATCTGCTCGAGCCACGGCGAAATGGTGTAGTGTATCGGGTTATGGCTTAACCCAGGACCCTGGCTTAACCTGGTCCGGCCCTTAGTACGTAGCCAAACGGCGGTCAACAATACTTAGCAAATTCCCTTAATACTGAGAGAGAGAGAGAGAGAGAGAGAGAGAGAGAGAGAGAGAGAGAGAGAGAGTCCACAACACTCACCCCCATACCTCAGCATTTCACCACACACTCCATCAATTCCTGGGGCCTTTCCCATCTTGATCTTCTTCATTGCTTCCACTACTTCCACCCTACTGATCTCTTCCTCCCTCCTCTCATCTCTTCTTCTCCCAGCCATTCCCCAACCACTTATACTCGCACTGTTCTCACTCTCTACATTCAACAAATCCTCAAAGTGCTCCTTCCATCTCAATTTCTCTCTCTTCTCCACCAACAATCTATTATTCCTATCCTTCACTCCCCTACTATTTCCCCTTTCACACTGCCTTACTTTCTTTACCTCCTTCCAAAACAATTTCTTACTCTCCCTCCATTTCACACTCAGATTCCTCCCAAATTCTTCATCCACTTTCTTCTTACTCTCCTTCACCAGTCTATTCACCTCCCTTCTCCTGCTCACATTAAAAAAAAATCTACATAAAATGAGAAGTGATCAAAAGGTACGGAAATTCAGGTTCCCAAATAGGGAATGCACTACCGAATGAAAGAGTGCGTGCCAAAACAATTCATAAATTGCAGGATATGTATGATAAAAGTGATAAACACGAGACAGTGCGAGCCTGACTCATTACTGTTAAGATAAAATTAGGTAAGAACACACACACACACACACACACACACACACCGCTCGCTGGTGCAGTTGTAACATTCTCGCTTGCCATCTGGTAGACGGGAGTTCGCGCCTCGCTCAGGTTGCGAAAAGTTTCACTGACGAAGTGGGTGGTTACTGTCCCCCTTGAGCAAGGGGACGGGTGTGTGCGTGTGTGAAGGTCACAGCCTTGCCCTTAGATCGGACTATATGAGCTCTCAGCTCCCTTCCGGGAGGGTAAAAGCTGACGATCACGATCATCAGGTGATCCTGACCGACCCGGTGAATTACACATAAATAATGAGACAGAGGGTGGGAAAGGCGCGATAGAGAAGATATGACTATGGAAGAAGTTGTCCCTGCTTTACAAAAGAATCAACTGATGGGAATGAAATGAAGTGAAGCTCTGGGTTCTAAACTTACGCTATAGACTCCAAACCTTCCACCCCGTTTAAGCTTTACCGTTAGTTAAGTCATATCTCAATGTGTCTGGATAACGTAGTTTTTGGAAGGCGTAAACAATCTACTGCCCACAATGACCCCCCCCCCTCCCCCGAAAAGAAAAGCTTATCTAAATATCATGTTCATTCCTTGTCTAATCAGCAGGTGCTACTGTCTATCTAATCAATCCAGGCACTTATCCTACCATGTCTATTTATCTCTAATTCATTCACCACCGTTTCTTTCAGCTCGACTGGTGCTACAGTCTACTAACCAGCCTACCTATTATCAACCAATGCACCCCTCCCTACTTACCTATCTCCTAACATACCTACTTGCCTCCAAACATACATATATACCTACCTATCAGCCTAACCTCATCATCCTACTTCCGTCTCTTCCTCATCATTCTACAGTATTTACTCTCCCTTTCAACATTTACTTACCAATTACGTCCCTTCCTCTACTCATTGCTCATCCTCTCTACCTACTTTACTTACCTATTCGAATTTCACAACCTATCTGCTACCTTTTTGCCTATCTACCTACCTACCTACTCACCTGCTTTAATGCTTTCTTGCTTACCTATCTTGCTCCTTTCTTGTCTACCTACCTCAATACCTTATTTTCTTGCCTACCTACCTATCTTACTGCATTCCTACCTATTTTATTGTTTTCTTACCTAACTACCTACTTATCTTACTATTTTCTTGCCTACCTACCTATCTTATTACTTTCTTGCCTATCTACTTATCTTACTACTTTCTTGCCTACCTACCTATCTTATAACTTTCTTGCCTTCCTGCCTATTTATTTTACTACTTTCTTGCCCACCTACCAATATCTTTCTTGCCTACCCACTTACTAATCTTGCTACTTTCTTGCCTACCTACCTA